>NC_092012.1:14417222-14717222 GCF_042242105.1 Pempheris klunzingeri
GGGAAAGTTTATGATATCTTTTAAGGTAGAGAATAACACCATGTAGAATTATTCTCATGAGGAAAACAGCATTTAAACATCCAAGCAATTTTCTTCAGCATATTAAAGCAGTAGTAGCAAAATATGTTCAAGTGACAGTAGGGGAGGATGGAGAATGGGGTTGGTTGTCTCGCAGGTTGGTTGTCACAGTGTTTATAACAGCCAAGCTAGAGGGCGCTGTTTCATCATTTCAGGTGAGGAGAAATTTTGTAGTTTTATAGGTCAGAATAATTTTTAATGTTGCTGTTTTTGTGATTTAGGAGATAAGGAATTTTATAAAACAAACATTTATTGAAAAGAGGAAGCTTATAACTTTAATTTTAGTCTGCTTTTCAGTTGTTAGCTTAAGACATGTGGTAGCTAGCACGCCACATTTGTCTGGGGGTCAGGTTGCCTCACTGCTCCGATATAATAATACTGAAAATATGGCTTTAATCGGAGCTATAATTTTTTTTTCCATTCATTATCCATACAGCTCATCCTTCAGGGTCGCGGAGGGGGCTGGAGCCAATCGCAGCTGGACAGGTCACCAGTCAATCACAGGGTCGACACAGAGAGACAGATACACACTCTCTCTCGCGCCAACGGGTAATTTAGAGCCACCAACTAATCAGTTCTTTGGAGCTGGAGAGAGCCCACACAGAAAGGCCCCAGGCGACTGACAGATTCAAACCTGGAACCTTCTTGCTGTGAGAAAATAGTGCAAACCACCGCACCACCGCGTATTGTCCTTCATTTTACTCCTCATCACAAAGAATAATTCAAACAGGTAATCATGATTCACATTAATGGTTCGAACAATTTGACAAACACCATAAGTATTATAGAAGTGGTGATTCTATTTATTTTTAAAATGATTTGGCGTCTCTAAACCCCATTACCCCAATTATAGGAACAACCAACCCCATACAAACCTGTGATGGGGTTGGTTGTCAGGACTGTTGTAACACGTGTTGTTGATGAGCAGTTCACATGACAGTAAAAAGGATGACAACAAACCCCGGCCTCCCTTATTAACCCTCAGTATTAATGCACTGTGCGGCCGTGTAGCAGTGCTCATGCTTTTCATGTGTGGATTTTTGATATGTAAAGTAGCACCCATCAGATCAATGAGGTGGAGTGAAGGCACATCATCTCCAGGTGCGATTACAATGTTTCACAAAATGAAAATAAAGTGACTGACTTATTGTTTAACAAACTTTCCCACCCTGTAGGACAAGAAAAGGGTAAAAAAGTGTAAAGTAGGTGTTCAGCTTAATCCTACGCAGAGACATTTGATGCGAACACTCAGTCCCATCAAATGTCACCCTTAATTGCTAAAAAGGACACAAGCAGGGGAAGAGTAATATGGCGGCTGGAATCAACAGTGAGCCTCTCAGTCAGGAGCGCTAATAACAGCCTGGCACTGACAGCCACCAGAGTGATGTGTACAGACGTAATAAGGTTACCAGCAGCATGTGGTAGCTGGTGCCAGACTAACTGTGCCTTTTGGGATCTTAACAGCTTCTCCTAATGCATAGCTTTGGGGAAAGCTGTCATTGAGATGTCAGCTGTAAAGAGAGGTAATTTCTGGCATCTGGCAAATTGGTGAATTACATATTTCTGTCTCCAAAAGTGATATCGGTATGCTTTGGGCCTTGTGTTTGTGAGATGACAAATCAAGGTAACAAAAGGCTCTGGAGTATGTCTGGCAGGAGAGGTGTCACAGTCTGTTTCTTTATGAGGTCTGGGGTGTTAAAATAGCAGAAATCACAGATAAACCTTTAACCCGCATTTAACAACAAAGCTATTTAACATGTATATTATTAGTAAACTCAATACTCGAGCATTTGAAGCATTTTAACTACCGTTTTTTAATAAAAGATTGCAAAAGACTCCATGAAGAGTTACAATCATTTTCTTCATTGTCTTGATCCATGTACAGTTTTCGAATAGGTTTTACACTCCTTAAACAGAGGACAACGCTGTCGTGAAATAATGCAAAATGAAAACATATGAACTGTACATCTATGCCCATGTCAAGTCACATACGCTCACACATCTTGATAACACTCTTCACAAGCACACATGGACATCAGTGGTTACTTCCAGCTCACTCGCTGTGTACCGTCCTGTTATTACTATCTCATAAGGTACTATAAACATACACTGAGAGTATCACAGACAGCTTACAGTGAGATAATATGTACATGTTTACAGAAAAAACAAAAGACAAAAACGTGACAGTCATCATAATGGGAGAGTTGAGACATCTGGTCTTCAGTTTGCTGTATGGCTGAAAACAGGATGATTTCCCCCTCAGTTCTTTTTGTGGAGAAACTTCATTTTACTTCCTAAAAACAGTTAAAACAAATGCATTAGATCAAGTAAAATGTGTCTGAGAGAGATGACAGATCTCTGAACTTAACTGAGGTGATTATACTGTGTGTGGGGATTAAGTCAGGCTGAGATTAAACATGGTTTGGTTTGATTTAGCAATGACTGATCCGTCTGCACCCTGTGTAGAAATTTGAATATCTGCTAAAGTGTAAGCTTTCCTGATAAAACCTTTAAAGATCCCCACGACATGTTTAAAGATGTACAGAATAGTCTCACTTTGAGCAATAATTTGTGACAAATGTGGAAACAGCCACTGCACACATGCATCAATGTCCACAGTGAAGCACTGCAGTGAAGTAGCTATAAGAAAAACACGTTTTTAAAAAACTATGATGAACTACTGATGGACCTCCTTCATGATCTGTTTGTTCATGATTTGTTGATATGTATAAATTAAAATCTGGGCAGAACAAATGAGTGGCAGGAACTGAAGTTTGGAACAGTTAGTGTGTGGCTCCCTCTGGCGAGATTTTTTTTGTAGTGAGGGTGTTCAACATAATTAGAAATTAAAGCAGCCTTTTAAAACTGCTTTAATGTTTCTTTTTTTTTTTTTGTATTCCTGCAATTGAAGTCTCCTGCAGAACTCACCAAGGCCTTTCAGAAACTTGTTGACTCCACTCTGCTCTGTGTCTGGCAACTCCTCCAGATACTGATCCACCCTCTGCTCAAACAGACCTGTCCACAGCACAATACAAGAGATTAAAAAATATATATAACATGTCATCTTGATATTCCAGGAGGTTAAGTTAAAAACACACTGACGATAACTTTCAGCCACTAGAGATCAGTATTACTGCAGTGCCCTCTCCTGCACAGTTAGTGTTACAGTCAGTGCAGGGGTGGAAACCCACAGAGAATAGTGTACAGACTTCTCATCAAACTTTTAAGGCAGAAGGAGGACATTCATGGAAAGAAGTGACTCTCGGGGAAGGACAGTTTACCTTTAGCCCGGGTCTTCCTCAGCTCCCGATCCTGAATGAACCCTGCAAACATCTGAGACTCCATGAAGACGCAGAGGAAGCGACGGATGCTTTTAGACGCCACAGACTTGCGGAAGGCCTCTCTTTGGAAAACACGCTCTCCACGCTCATTCTGATGGATAAACAGGGAGTAATGGCCAATGGTCTCCAGAAAGAAGCGGATGAACGCCTCTGACACCAGGCTGTTTAGGGAATTATACTCTGTAGGCACAAGGGAGATGGGATTAACCAGAGGACTTAGTTATTCATATTACTTACATTGGTATTCATAATAAAGTATGGCATGTTGATATTTTCCAAGAGATAGTCTGATAGTTGTTAAAGTATCCTGAGAGCAGGCCAAGTCAGATTAAAGTAGAATATATGGTTTGGCTCAGCATTCACAGCCACATAAGTAATAAAATGTGCCCACAACTATTGTTAACTACGTGGAGATTCGGGGACGTATCCCATAATGCTTGGTCAAATCAGCCCGAATATAATTAACCATAAAATCAGAAATAATAACAATGCGGTTGTCTTTTTATTGGTGTTGTCAAAGTGTGTCAAAAGTAGAGAACTAGACAAGAGCCATTGGAAAATCTGAGCAAGCTCACAGACCATCACGGCGAGAGAAAAGAATTCATTTTCCTCTCATATCGGCTGTTTTGTCCGATAAGTGTGAGGCGTCATGACCGGCTCGTAGGCCTTGCACACTAATGCAAGGTAGTTAAACGAGGGAATTGCTGTGTGTAGTAGTATTGTGTAAAGTCAAGTCTAAACATCCTTTTAATTCAATCTAATGCAACCACATACACTGTTGGCTGGAGGTTTTATTTTGAAGAATGTGGAGCGCAGAGTCAGACAGTGCGTCCCATGTCGGCTCTCCTCGTGATAAATGCAGCAACATTAAACAGCGTGAGTGTCTTTGAAAAAAAAGGATCAGGTTTTAGTTATTATTATCCATATTTGTGTCTTATTTTTGCTCTGTGAAGCACTTTTGTTGCCTTTTGAAAAGGTGATTTAGAAATGCCCTGTGGGTAAACCTTCCTAAAATCCAATCCATCCATCTCATTTCAAAAAGGAAGACATCTGTAATGTAGTGTGTTTGACTGCTTTTCTTCTCATAATTATACAACTTGTGACTGTTTCAAGGTTGTTTTACCACATTACTCACAATCAAAATTCAGTGGAACACTGAGCTGAAAAGTTGGCATGATCGGTCAGCTCGATATGTACCTTTCATCAACAGTAACATCATGTTATCTTCACAGCCTTTGTGAATCACTGTCGTGACTCTTCAGAGGACGTCACCTCGAGCGAGTTTCACTGAGACTGAACAGAAACTGTTGCCCTAATTAACAGGGAAAACATCTGTCTGAGCAGGAAGGGATGATTTGTCACTTATTCACCTTCATCCGACTCGCTGTCAGAGTCCTGATTGATGATGTCATTCCTCTGCTCCAGAGCTTGCTCAAGAGCTGCCTGAAGTTTCCGTGGCAACAACGAGGCCTCGTCGTCCATCTATAAACAACCAAAAACACTGCAGTCACCAGTGATAAACAACAGTGTTTGGAGAATACATTTCAAAGGCTCAGACCTACAACAGAGAACCGCATGTTTTACAACCCTGTTTAAAGCGGAACCATGTCACTTTTGAAAGGAGAAAAAACACAATCTTTCCCTTACAAATGAAAACTTCAATTCATAAGCAATAAAATACAAACTCACTCAACTCAGCACATTGAGGGGTTTTGATGTTTCAGTCTTACTTGGTCTGGTATGACCAGTAATGTAATGTGATGGCTAATGTTTAGTAGCTTTAGTTTGAAAACGTATTGTTACTGATATTGTTGCTGTACACACAATATACAATATAGACACTGTTTGCTGACTTAAAGGTCCCATATTCTGCTGATTTTCAAGCTTGTACCAGTATTTGGACGTCCTACTAGAGCAAGCTTGCATGATTTTTTTCTCATAGCAGACATGGCTGCTGCTGCTGCTGCTGCTGCTGTTTTCAGCCTTTGTCTGAACGTTTCGTCAAAGAACAGAACAATCTGCTGTTTCGCTCTTGCATTCAATGTCTTTGTGAGACCACAAAGTGAGGAAAAAATAATGGCGGACAGCAAGAAGGACACAAAAGGTTTTCAGTGGGAAGGGACAGCCGGCCTGCTGAAGGGCTGGAGGAGGTCACATGACAGATCCCCTTGTGACATCATAAAGAGAGTCAAATCTAAATGGTGTGTTTTCACACGTCTACTGACAGATGGAGTAGAAATAAAAGAGAGAAGGTGGTCTTTTCTCATAGTTTGGTGGTCTGTAAGCACACTGTTGACACATTTATGTTGAAAACACATTTTGCACTTTGTATAACATGGGACCTTTTAACACCTTTGTTACTGCTACATTTTACATGTCATAGATAAACACTTACATGACACATGATAAACAGTTAATGGTTTTATCCCAAAAATCTAATGAAAAGATCAAGGAGACATAGACTGACCTGTCGGATGAATCGGTCAGTTCCCAGGTCAACCATTAAAGCCTAAGAAAAGGAAAACAACAGTGAATCATTCTTCAGAACTTCTTTGATCTTTCGTAAGAGAAATGTTTATTCCATCTACAGTGCAAACGTACATTTGCTCTCTGCAAAGCCTAATATGTAAAATAAACAAGCTTCATATTCAAAGAGGCCACAGCACAAAAAATCTATATAAAGCAATTTTCTTGAGGATATTTTAGAAATGTTTTAATACGTCAATCAGAAACAGGTAGAGTGAAAGAAACACCCAGCAGATGTTGCTGACGGCCCATTAACAAGTCAGCGTGTGTGACTGTGAGGCTTTTCACATGAATCACCTCTCAGTCTGAGAGATAGATGTACTTGTAGCCAAATAACACAAAACGTTAAAGATTTTCACCAGGTGCAAAGCTAATACCTGTATAACTAATTAAGGACAATGTTTCACTTCTTCTGCCAAAATCTTAATTGTGGGCCAAAACTAGAACGAGAGGGCCAGAGATCTTTGGCTGGTCCTGTCCTGACATTGCTCTGCCTCTACTACTACTTGAGGTCACTCTCAATGTATGTTAAATGCTTATACATACATGTACAGTGTAAATACAATGTGTAGCGGTTCATTCAATTGATTCATTATTTTAAAATGTTAGCAAATCATGGAAAATGCCCATCATAAGTTCACAGAACCTTTTGTGACATTTTAGGATGTCTTGTATTGTCTGATCCAACACAATGATGCTATTGTAATAAAAGTTATTATTCACATTTGAGAAGCTGGAATGAGTTTTTGCAATTTTTGCTGAAATTTATTAAACAACTTGATGATGTCATACAATCACATGTATAGAAATGTTTGGCATTTTGTTATTATTTTTTGTTCAATCACATCAACAACCACATCTAATAGTTTAAGATGTAGCACTAAACTAGTTTTTTAAAAATTGAAGGTGCACTAATTGTGAATCAAATGACCATATGTATTGTGAGAGTACCTGAGAGTGAAAGTAATGTCGACTGTATCGACGGAACAAAAAATCCAATTCTGCAGTTAATGAGGTGATAAAATATCAGTGTTGTTTTTACAGCTTATTTAACTGCCATAAGGGGACCTAAAACAGTGACGGTACCTTTTAAATTGCTCTGGTCTGAAAGATACTTTCTAAAAAGGTGACCTCAGTTTTGAATCATTTGGTTGGAAGTCACCACCTAATATAATAAGACTAGAGGCAGAGGGTGTCAAACAGACACAGCAACAGTCTGCTAATTCATAATGGAATTACTCTGAATCTGCATAGTTGTAATTTATCAGCCAAGAAAATAATATCTACCTTTCCAACTGTATTTTATTTCAATCTTTATTTAGTCGGGCACTGTCATTGAGATTAAGATCTCTTTCATCTGCTTCATTCCAAGAAAAAAGCTTAATTTAGAGAAAAAACAGAAGACAGAGACAGAACAATCAGGGACATCTAGATGGTGATTCAGGTAGACGGACACAGAAAACACGGACACTCACTTCTTCCACAGGCAACTCTTTGAGCTTCGGCAAAGAGCTGGACAGCAGCCCCACCAGGAAGGGAGTGGGACAGCAAACAATATCCAACATGGACCCCGGCAGCACAGGGATGAAGGTGTGTTGCCAGGAGAAGGGGTAGAGCAGCGCCACCACTGCGTGCATGCAGCTGGACAGGGTGCTGATGATAGGAGGAAAAAAAACAAAGAAAAAGACACACGCCATCAGTCACCTTCACGCAACAACAAGAGGCCACACCAGATTAAACTGCACACGGTCAAAACAGGGCAGATGTTTCACTAGATAATGACAAACTTTTTTTTTTTTCCACAATGAAAGGGGAGTGGTGGTTTATGTGGTAACAACATTTTCCTAAAGATACCGCCTACTGCTGTCATAAGCTTTTATAAAGTAAAAAAAATCATTAACTGATCATTATACTGAAGTATAAGAGCACGAACATTATATTTCAATCACTAAGCTATTTTCTTAGGTTAAATGACTACTTGATCCTCTTTTCCTTGAAACAGTTACTTTTCTATGAGGGATAAGAGCACAGCTATGTGCTCTGGCTTTGACACTTTGTTCTTTCTCATCTATTGCACCTCCCCTTCTCCAACAACATCTACTAAAAACCACAACAAGGATGGTTGAGCCCAATATAATGCATTATTGTGACATTACTTTGTCTGCAGGGGTGGCGTGACTCTGACATGTTGCTATAGTTAAGCTGGAGACTTGTTGACGCAATACCAAAAGGCAGCAATTCGGTTTAACTCCGACAGCTGTGGTATAAAATCGGGATCAGAAATAGCATAGCAGCCCGTCTTTCTCACGATCCGTCGCTTGTTGACAGTGGCTGACCCTCCTCCCCTCTGTCCTCTACATACTGTCCAATCCATGTACACAAAGAGAGTGAAAATAAACTGTGGGTCCAATCACACCCGCACACACACAGTGGAGCACTAAATCAGTATGGATCAAGAACGAGACGAGGGATCAAAAATGGTATGCAAACGCACCCCACTTGAGATATACACACTTTTAATGAGGAGTGCTTTCCATGGTCGCTGTCATCAGCAGCAGACAGAACATCCATGTAAACACAAGATACTCCCTTTTGTGTGACCTCATTCACACTGAGGTTCAGCTTCTGCCTGGAGAAACTTTTAACTACATTTTAAAGCAACATACAGAGATCAGCACCCTAATCAATGTACTGAGATAGATGACAAACTCCCACAAACTTTTCCACTCCAGGCTACATGTTTGCCGCAGGCCTTTTCATCTTAACTTCCCATGAGTCAAATTGCCAAGATTAAAATGTGTTTTCTTGACAGGGTAAAATAGAATTACACCAGCAGAAACCCAAAGGCTACAATAACCACAGCGTTCAGTTTTTTTAGGCCCTTTCCAGCTCACTCATAACATGAAGCACTTGCAGCTTTGCTTTGGCCGGTCTGATTTCCATTTGCCTGAGGAGGGTTTGATAATTCCTAACAGATCCCGTCTCCTGGGTTTGACGAGTTCCAACAGGGAGTGATGGGGCACAGATCTCTGAAAACCTTCGCCACAGGCTACACGCGGCCCGACACACCACTGATACCAAAAGGATCAATTACACTCATTCCCCAACCACACACTCTTGGGAGAAGATGAACTTGCAATGAAAACACTCTGCACTACCAGAGGTTGCCACTCAACTCTGGAAAGAGAGAGAGGGACATTCCCATTAGATCCCGACTAAAAACTCCTCGGATCACACGGGTCATACAGAAAAAAGGAGAAAATGCTGTGTGGCCTTTGTGCCTGCTAATAGGTGAGAATAACAAATATGTGAAAGAATTAAACATCATAAATGAAAGATCTTAATAGGACAGCGTCGGCAGAGGGAAATTTTATACAAAACTTTTTCCCTTATGAATTTGATTTATTGTTTTGGGTTTGTGTATGTGGATAAGTATTGTGGTTGTACCATATTAGATTGTATGGTTTTTTGTACCAAGAGCAGAGGAGTGGCTCGAGGGATGGAAATGTTGGTCCACCACTTTGGTCCAGACTGAAATATTTTAATAACTATTAGATGGGTGGTCATAACATTTTCGTCTATTCTTTGGCAAAACTAGTGGCATTACCATCAGTTTCAGCTGCACTTTGTGTTTAGAAACCCAAAGTCTACCTTTGTGTGGACTGGCAAGATTATACAAAAGTTTGCAAGACAAAACTTTTTTAAATGTTAAACCCCAAAATTTCACCATGAAAGCATAAACTAAGATTTAAAGATTAATTTGATTCTGACTGCACACTCAAAAGTCATGTCAATCTATGATCCCACTCTCAAGAAAAGAGAGAAGAACCGGTTCTGCTAAGGTGAGGTCTCTGCAGAGCTGTTGTGTTGAGGTTTGGGAGCTAATCCTGACGTATTAGCTCTCGTAGGTCTGCCAGTCCTGGTTTAGTGTGTGTGAGGCTGAACTGGCAGATGCTCCAGGAAACATGGGATCCAGAAGCTTAGTCTGTGAAGCCCAGAGGAGGAGGGAAAATTTCAGTGTCCGAGACAGAGAGAGGAACGGAGACAAAAGTGTGGTATCTGCACACGCTTCACAACTTCACTGAAGCACTACACTGTGTCTGCCGGTCCTGGCATGGGTAACACTGATTCCATAGGCCGAGGACAAAGAGGACTCAACTGACAGAAAACTGAACAACAGCTGTCAGACAACAGCTGTGCCACAGAGCTCTGCAAAACCTTTCTTCAATGTTAAAGCTCAAAATAACACATAGAAGTCATATAACGAGGCAGGAGAGCACATATGGGCCTATAGGATTCATGTGACAAGCTGCTCATGGTGTATTTTTATTCTCAAGCAGAATGTTCTCTGCTCCCTTAGTCCCCAAATCGTTTTCCCTCACTTCCTGTCTTTAAGGATCTCCAGCCCTCGGTCTCTCCGGCTCCACAGAAGGCAACAGCAGAAGCCATTTTACAATGAGAAATGGCTTCCCGGTGGGAAACTCTATACGTGTTCTTATTTAAACCGCAGTAACGTCTGAGTTTGATCAGCGCTGTCTAGAGAGCAGATGAATGTGTGCAGGTGTTTGTGTATATGAGCATCTACATGTGTATGTGAGCCTCTACATGTGGGCGTAAACATTCACGGGAACGATACTGATGTAAAAATCAGCTGGTCGGGCTCTGGTAGTCTTTCTTGATTCTTTGAAAAACAGAAACATTTCACATGTTTACAGTGTGTGGATTTCACTCTACCTCTGAGTTAAATACCACATGGGAAAACGGTTAAGTTGTTAAAAGCGGTTTTGGCTTCGTTCCAGCTCTGCAGAACATGTTACAGAAAGTGTTTGAGAATAACAGAGGACTTGATTAAATGAGTATGCTGCCATAATCATTCAATGCTAATAAATCAATGGTAATAATTCTACCTGTCTGAGGTTTAAAATCATAATACTGATCATAATACTGAAGCTGAAAAACGTGTTGGTCCTCTTCATACCTCCGACTCCGAGTGTCTACACAAGAACCCAAACAGCCTCCACTACCACAAAAAAGTGAGCTTGATCAATCCACCATGGCCACGAGAAAAGCTTTAAGAAGCCATTGTTTAGTTTCCCTCTACAGTCTCCTCCCTTTCTATTCTTCCTCTCTCTCTTCCTCTCCAACACAGACTTCCCATCTTTTCATTGTACTTCTTGCCTTTATTTTTTGCTACCTAAATCGACCTGTGATACGTCCTCCCGCAACAGAACATTCCTGCAATGAGAGACTGTTTCATAATTTCAGTTTGAATGGGGCAGTTCTGATTATAATAATGGAGGAAAGTTGGTGAGATTTTATCATCTTGAAAATGGAGTCATGTCAGGGAAAGTCATTTAGATGTAATATGTATTAACACTTACTGTAAGAGTATTTCAATCCCATGCCAAGTGATACAATACAATTCAGTAACCATCCTAAACTCTAGCCCGAGGGCTGACAGAGGCTGTTTATACAAGTCTGCTGGACTGACAAAACTCAATGTGCATCTGCAGGTCAATTGAGTTACGCAGTTACAGATTATCTGATTAGGCAACCAACTTGTTATTACAGGCAGTGGATGGTGAATGATTACTTTAAAAGACATTGTCTGTGCAGACTTTTCGTGTAGAGGCAACAACCCCTCTGGAAAAACCAACAAAAGGCTTTGGTGTAATATTACAAGAGTTAAGTGAACGTAACACCAACGAGTGATAGAGGACCTCACAGAAAACTATTGCCTAACATGGCTTTTCCTCTCGCTTCCTGCTTGTATTGGGGATCCATTTCAAGGGAAAGAAACATACATCATGTTCTGCTGCTGAGGTATTTTGGGAATGGATTATGTACCAGAGCCCCAGAGGGAGAGGCCCTTTTTATCATAGGAGTCATTAATGTTCCAGTGAAGCCCTGTCATTGTTTTCAAAAGAAACCAAAACACGGAAGCTCTGCATGCATGCATGCGTGTTTGCACATTTAAATCCACACGTGCACACAGTTTGAGCAGATCGTACAGTAAGCATATTGAAGATGCATATGCATATTTAAGATGCAATTTAATTTGTTGTTTGAAGTTTTCCTTTATGCATCCTTCCTTTACTGCAGATATTTTATCTGTTGTGCTGCTTTATAGTAATCTAACCTGTGGCCAGTCTGAATTTGAATGGTGGCTCACAATGGCAACACCAACATGCTGATGTTTAGCTGGTTTAATGTTTACCTTGTTCACCATCTTAGTTAGTGATAACATTTGCTAATTAGCACAATACAAAGTACAGCTGAGACTGATGGGAATTTAATGCATGTATTTGGTCATAGATTAAAATTCTGATGTGATGATCGTGCTGGAGGAAAAAAACGAAATTGCCAGTTATCACAATTCATCCTGTGGGGAACATGTATGTGTGAGCTAAAATTTCACGACAATCTATCCAATGGTTAGGAATTTCACCCATAACCACAAACGTGAACCTCACGGTGGCAGCAGAAGGAAAGAAGAAAAGTCAAGACAATCACTAAAGTCAGTAGGGTACATCCTCTGAGGACCATGACTGAATCCACTTTGTTATGCAAACAGTGAGTGATGACTGAACTTTTTTTTTAAATAATTACTATGGAGGAACGCTCATCTCTTTGGGTACACAGACATTGTATTGTATTACATCATAAATGATTGCTATGCAAGATATAAAATTGCCAAATTGCCTGTATATTTATACCATCACTGTCTTGGGCAATACATCACGATAATATTGTATCATGAGCTACCCCATGAATCCCACCCAGTGACTCCTTGATGTTATCATTTCTGATAATGAGCAGCTTAGACCGATTTCCTCCAGGGACGCAGAGAGTGCCGTAGCTCATATGTAGGGAGCGAACGTGGCATCGTAAGTCAAACGGTGACCGTCGAGCCACAGATCACAGAGGGCAGAGTCGCGCTCACAGGAAGTGCATTCCTTCTCCTCACAGTCACTGCCCCCACTGATGTTTGTTTAAACTGGGCTTTGATACATGGAGAGATTACTTCTCCACTCACATCTCCTCCCAGTCCACCCTTGCCTCCAATGCTCTAAAAGTACCCCTCTCTTTTCTGTAACGAGAGACCAGACTAGGACAAGGAGTCCTTGGAGACTCCTCACATCTTATCAGCTCCACCCTATTCTCCTCTGGCGGTGACTCTCATTGGTGTCACCCACTTTACTCCTAGTAGCAAAACTGGCAGCTGACTGACTGACTAGCTAACTGACTGACCTGTCTTAATTTCTGATACTCATCAATACATAATAATTGAAACAGTCCCACACATGGTGCATCTGTCAAATCCCAGGAGATAAAACCACAGCACAATGCTACTATCATGTGTCTGTGGAATAAATGTTTCTCAGTCTGATGACCAGGAGGCATGGAAAACTACAGCAGTGTGCCAGGGCAGGTAAAACAAAGCTCATAATGCCTTTAAGCCCCTGGAGCAAAACTAACAGACATAAGTACATCCTTTGATTATCTGTGTGATCATAATTGTTATCACATGTATTGGGCAGGGCAAGGACGCAAAATTACATGGCTTTGTTTCATTTAAGTGATAATTTGACAATGACGTTCTCAGTGCAAAGTGACTGAGAGTCATGGTGGAGACTCACCTGAGTTTATCAGCCACAAAGATGACTCTACGCTCCAGCAGCAGCGAGGCAAAGACTCGGATCACCTGCCGTACACTGAGGCAACTGAACAGGCTGTCAAAGTCCACGTGCTCCAATCTGGAGTCAGTGGGCCGCCTCAGCTCGATGACCTGAATGACCACATAATATTTCAGATTTAAGTCATCACAGTATGTGGATCTTATTGACTAACGGCATTTTCTTTCACACAACTGTATCTGAAAATATTTTTGGGTAAATGGGCCTAATTAAAGTAGTGAAAGAGAAGATGGTTTCTGCTTTGCCAGCAGCTCTGACCTCATTTCCTGCACCGGGCAGGAAGGTCTTAACTTTGATGATCTTCCCTGGTGCAGGGAAGGGCGACTCCATCAGACTCCTCATGAAGGGGTAGACCAGGGCCGCTGAGACGCCTCGCCGCCGCTCCACCTCATCCAGGATCTGAACAGACCACAATTTCATTAACATGTTTCAACCAGGTTTAAAATCAACAGCAGATAAGTCTCCGGAAATCTGTTTTTATTGATGTTGAATAAATGGCTAAGCAAGACCCAAAAAGTGCACAGTCACATATTGACCATGGCAACAATTAATGGAAACATATTGTTATGTGATTGAGTACTAGCAATTTTCTGGAACTTTGTATTCATTTTCTGTTTTGAAAGATAGCAAATGAATTTCTTTCCATGCCTCTGTGATTGGAAAATTCCACCCAGTGTGCCTGTCTGCCTGTTTTGGTCCAAGCTGCCTCCTGTCTGGAAAGTTGATTGGAGAATCGCCTGTTTTCAAGGTCATATGATATAACCTCTCCTCTCTCCATCTCTCAGTCTGTCTCTCTCTTTCACAAACAACTCCGTCTGAAATTAAACACTGTATTCCTATCCCATTTACCATCAAAGCACTTGTAAAAGAGATTATTTTCCTTTTTGTCTCAGGTTTGCTGCTGAGACATTTGAGGCATTCTCTTGCCCTCTTGCATCTGTATGTGTATGTCTATGTAAATATCACATGATGTAAAACTAGACAAACTCCAAAATGAAGATTTCTGATTTTTCATTTCAGGTTTTTTTCCCAAACCATGTTATAGGTTTTGAGACTAACCCATATTAAGTCTCAAAAGGCTTCACATCATAAAACTAGAGACGTGCACTCAGTAAAGTGCAAATCTCCACCAGGTGATCACTGCTACTCTTAACTTAAACCTAACCTCAACTGCAGAGGGCACCACTATGGGAAACACTATCTGGTGGGGGAACAGTCTTCGACACAACAGCTGTTAACACTGGCTCCCTTACAGTCAAAATGGGGGTGAAGATAACAGAAATAGGAATTTATTCATGTTGAATCATGCGAAACTTTAGTGGATCATAACCTATCAGGTGTGAAAATAATCTGCAAATGTTCCAGTTCAAATCGAGACCAAACGTTTCGATGGATGTCAGTTTTTGAGCCACGAAAAAAGGCCAAAGACTTGTTTTAGGCCAGCCGAATGCCTTTTGCTGTGTGATTTTAAACTAAAGCAGTTGATGATCACTTGCTGCCCTAATGACCAGTTAAAAGGACGGAGAAGTCAGCAGTCAATAATGGCATAAACCAGTCAATAAAATACATATTTTTTTTTAAATTGTGAATCAACACAAGCATGAGCGGTCGTTCAACATACTGGCACAAATTTAGGCTGATTGTTCCAGTAGTATGAGAGATTAGCTGTGGACATACACAAGACCAAATGCATGATCCCTTCCAGGCTTGGAGACGACAATGAATACAGGTCATATTTGCACACTGTCTTTGAAATATACCATGGTATCTTATTTTCATGTTGTATAGCGGTCACAGTCTGTGTCAGCTGTCTGGACTTACTCATGTTGAATTAACAAGTAATCAGATAAAACTGAAAAAGTCCAACAGAGTGACTACTCTGGTCTGTATTAGCACCACTGAGACAAGAATGAAGGAAACAATTACTCTGGAAAATCAGAAAGGCCTGAAATAAGGTTTACGAATGACCAGGCGCTGAGCAGAAGGTCTGCTGAAAGTCATTTACTAGCTTACTGCAGCTGTCTGTCCATAGAACATGTGTATGAGCATGCACATGCATGGGAACTCACCGTGGAGAACAAGTCAAAACAACCCAGTCTGCTGATGACACAGTACACCTCTGGAAGACGAGGTCCTTTCCCAGTGGGCTGGAACAGAAAGCAGACTCATTGGACTCACAGAGACTCACTGGGCACTGGTGTTAATAGAACTGATGGAGACACATTCACAGAAAGGGTAGTCCAGCAATATGCACTGCATTTTAGTAAAGCTGGGGGACTTACAAGAATCAGATTTTAAAAAATGTCAAAACTGAACCAGCAGCAGCAACAAGATACCCTGGCTTTTAGTCTCAAGTATAGGTCAAGCCCCCAATTCACAAGCCCAGTTTGTAACACAAGCTTTCTTTGTAGTCTCCAAGCCCAAGTCGTGATAACATCATTACGGCCACTTTTCAGGCTTTAGACAGCTCCTCAAAAGAAACAGAAGTGATTATACATCTCTTTTCACAGCTTGAATGATATTCCAGTGACCCTGCAACGTTAGCCGAAGATAAGAGTGCACATGTCAGAAAGGGTTATTTTTTATCAAGTGTGCCACCAGAAGACCATAATAAGGTTATATGCAGATAAGTTGTTTAAACACTGTAGCTGAAGTCTTCAAATCTAGGCTGTGATCTGAGGTGAAAGTCTTTTATGTGGATACTTACTTCCTAAACACAGGTGGTTTATCTGCTCCTGCTGATCGTATCTACCTTCCTCTGTACACTCATAGACCATTATGTGCTTCGGGACGCAGACACTCAAAGCACACAGACACAAATGAACACAAGCACTCAAGAAACGCCAATCCACTTGTCCATATTAGGTATACAATTTTCTCCTCTTGTTTCTCCTCCGCTTTTCCAAATGGATGATTAAATCAACTATGTGGAGCTTGATTCAAGTCCTCAGGAATGCTCAGTTACTGCCAACGGCTGGTCAGACAGCGGGGAGGAAGCAAAGTTACTGGAGGAGAGCAGCTCACCTCTTCCTCTACCGTCATTAAAATCTGCCTCTATCAGGATGAATCTCAGATCAACAGAGCACATGGAGTTTAAAACCACTGTTGTCTGGTCAAAGAATTCCCCCAACGTCCGGCTGTTACCCAGCACATACGCAGTGGTAAAGACACTCCCAGTAAACCTCTGTGAACATACACACTGTAGTACTGTAAACATACTCAGAAATGCCAAACGGCAAACAAAATCACCACCACATTCACAGAATCCCACACAGTCATGCTCTCTACCCACAAGCTAAATGGGAAGCTGAACTGAAAACTTCAAAGCGCTCTGCAGCCTCATTATGAAGAGGAAATGCTGCACAATGACAATGTTAGGATTTTTCATGGTCTCTCTTTGTCTTGCCTCTCCTGAGAAACTCTTGTTAAATTCAGTGAGTCAGTCCTAACTGGGGTTTTATCATGAATTATTATATTTTCATTATGTCTTTATGCACTTAATGAGTGTTTGCAGTTAACAGAATTTAAATAATATGCGACATACTTAGTGCGTATTTATTTCTGTTCATTTTATAGGATACATTATGTAATTTCATAAAATTCTAATTTCTAATGATATATTTGATAGTTTGTCCTGCTTGCCATAGGTATTTCCTGGGCAAAGGTGAACAAACTAAGGCCGAGAGATAGCTGTATATCAACCTCCTGCTGATCCAGCAGCGACAACAATGGGTGGGTGAATCTTTTTTTCTGCGCGCCACAGTTTTGCTTTTTTTTGTCTTTTTTTGCTTTACATGTCCTCTTTCCTGCTGCCACCGTGGATGGCCATGCAACACATCAGTGGCCCCACAGGAAAACCGTATCACATGTTCATGTAAAAAGGTCTGTGACAACAAAACAGGGCTCAGCAGGGTGTGAACAGGGAGCAGAGGATGAGGGGTTGAACTCACCAGCAGGCGCCTGCAGTATCCAAACCTTCTGCTGCCGTCCTCTCCAGTCAACATGAAGGAGAAGGTCTCACTGGAGCGAAAAACAAATTTATACACATGAGAATCAGCACAACACACGCACACATGTAATAATTCAAGTATATAGACAAAAGATTCTGTCCTGCCAGCTGGCAACAACAGTGGAGGTGTTTGAAAGATAATCATGATAAGTATCAACATCATAAAAATGATTATATATGATAACATCATTGTAGTTAAAATATGTTGTGTAGACAGTTGTTACTTCTGTTATCCATTGCATTGAAATTATAGTCCCTCTAAACCTTCATCTACACATGTTTAGATCTTTTTAACAACCTTTTTTTTTATTGTTACTATTTTTTTGTCCCCCACAAGCCCACAAACTTTATGGTACTGAACAGTTATTAATTAAGAGGAGTCTCAGCCATACCTGGTGTACTCAGACACAGGACTCCAGTCTTTTGCATCAGGATAACAGAACTGAGGAATGGCTTTGAGTCTCTGTTCTGCCTCCCTCATCTGCTTGGTGGGCCTCTCCAGCTGTGAGAGGAGAGGAGAGGAGAGGAGAGGAGAGGAGAGGAGAGGAGAGGAGAGGAGAGGAGAGGAGAGGAGAGGAGAGGAGAGGAGCAGTTATCTCACTCTCCTTTAGATAACCGTGTCCTCCTTTTTTAAGGTCCCATTGGATGTCAACATGACCAATAAATGGCCAGACTAACATTTCTCCCATACAAGGTTAAACCTTTGCCCCCTCCAGTCCTCATTAGCTCTACAACAGAGCTAGTGTTTCCTCTGGCTGGCAGAGATGTACTTCTCCCAAGGGACACTTAAAATATATCTTTGAATAACTAAAAACACTTCCCTGCCACAGAAATGGATCCTGGTTATTTTTAACTGTACACAGGCTCCCAAGACTCCCCAGGCTCTAGGTTATAAATCCTAATTGCCTGTACAGTTTTAAATTGTCAACAAACTACACAACCAAGTGTGAAAATCTCACAGCAATATTTATCTTTATTTAAGTTAAAGCATTAAAAAAGTGGCACGGGTCACTGTCCTACATAATACATCATTATCATCATTTTCATACACACTTCTGCAGTAATCCATGACTAAAAGCTCACAATAATGAAACTCTGGAAACCCTGCAGTACACAATCAACTCTTGTTCTAACATATTATTTCTAGATGACACTGGCCCACTTCATGCGTGACATTAACAGTTACATCATCTAGATTGTCTAAATTTTACTTAACTGGATCAGCAGCTCATAATCTCTCCATCATCACCTCTAATTGTCCTATAGTTGTTGTTAACTATGTCAAGAAAGTTTTTCACTACTCCTGTCTGTGCTGCTGGCACCTGTGTGAGCTCTATTGTTATCAGCATGTATAACCTTAATTCTTTCATTTTTATCATTATCATTAATATGATTTTTTTTCCATTTAACTTCAAATCACCATTTAGCTTTATGGTTGATCTTTTCCCAAACCGTGCCATACATTTTTAAACTGATAACTGTTTTTTTTCCCACCTTCTGCAGTCATTTGAACCCACTAACACTCAGCAGTAAACTATAACACTTGAAATCCTGGTGATGCCCTTTAATGCATTTCAGGAGACAAATTCAGGAATGTCTGTCATGCTTTTACCTTCGGGAACTGGTAGGTGACCTCTGGGGAGTAGGAGTTTTTGCTGGGTTTCTTTTTTAGAGAGACAACCACAAAATACTCAAAGAGTTCTCTCTCCTGCCACTCAATGAGCTGCAGCTCCAGTGTGCGGTAGCTGGGGGCCCGTCGAAGAATGGACTGCAGTTTCAACAATCTCTGGGTGTGAGCTGAGGAGGGAAGCGAACATTAACTCGAGTGAATCAGTGTCTAAACAAAATTCACACTTTGTGGTTCACTTTCACTTAAAGTTTGTGTCCGAAACATAAAGGAAACATCACTGAATCTTGTTAGGATTTATTGCTGGTGTTGAATCTAGACATGAGATAAATGTTGTATGATCGACTGACAATTTGTGCATATTGTAAATGTTTTAGGTACAAGTCTGTGGTCTTACACGACTTCAGTGGTTAAATATAACAAATATATATAAAGCAGCGCTAAGAAAAAGTTTAGAGCTGACAGAGAAGTAGCACCTCTTGCAACCCTTGCAAATGAATGCCATCATCACTCACCTTTAAACCTGTCATCAGAGTCACTCTCGCTCTCACTGTTGTCATCTGGAGGTAGACATGAGACAGACAAGAGGGTTTTCTACAGGTCAGGGGGCATTTTCACAAACATGTGTTTATGTCATGAGAGGAATACAGCAAGAACTCTATGTGGGTGGCTGAGACACAAATATTTACTCACTTATCTGGCCACTGGATAAAGGGAATATGGAAAACCCTTACCTCTCAGAGATGTAGTCTCAACATTGGTCATGGACAGCTTCTTCAGCCTCTTCTTCCCACGTTTAGTGCAGTAAATGGAGTTGATCCTCTGGACCAGCTGTAAACACAGCAAAGAGGAAATTCTCTGTTGGGGAATCTGAAGTTTTGTTTCTTTTGATCCTAAGTATAGAAAAACGGGGCTGTACCTGGCCAAAAGTAATACAGTACTGTGCTTTAAGGGTTGCTGAAAAATACAACTGAAAAACGTCAAGGCAGGTTCTTGGGGAAAAGGTACTACAAGAGCTGAAACCCAAGCAGCAATTACATACAGTGAAGGACTGTGTTTTAAAAACGTCTTTCCCAAGTGAGGAATTACAAAGCTGCTCTGGCTCTGACTTGGTCCCTGTAGAAACCTGAGGTGGTTTGTGAAAGGAAAGACAACACAGCCAGACTTAGTGTAGGTGTTTGTATAAGATCTTGTAGTATGCACCTTGGGGATCCTCCAGTGCCTGTGTGAGGCCAGGGTATCGCTGGTGCTACTGAGGCTATCATCCAGCAGGCCACAAGGTGAGGATGATACACCGAGCTGAGGGAGAAGCATTTCATCGTGGCTGTAGCGTTTGGACAACTGTGACAATCGGTGGCTCTTCCTGTCACTCGGACCAGAGAGGCGAAGGGACTGGCTACTGGGTTTGGAGGGCAACTAGTCAGAGAGAGGAGAAATGGAAGGTTTGGTACATTTCAATTGCAAAGTTTTGACAAATAGTTCATCTAATTCATTCATTCAGGATATTTTCCTTTAAAGCTGTTGATGAGCAGAATCAACAGCGACCTCAGCTGCCACAAATGGTAATTACAGGATGTTAGCAACGAAGGGCGTCGCACAATTTTAACAAGAGCATAAATATTTGAAAGAGAACAGACTTCCATACAAGATCAGACTGCAGAGTAAAAGAAAACTGAAAACATCTGCATCCGCTGCATTTCGATCCATAGACCCATAGTTGGTGGTGTGTGGCTTAGTGCCATAAAGGGTTATGCACTTTTTGCAGGAAACAGTACCCGCTCAACCCGAGTTACACACTGCAAGAACAGGCACATAGGGCACGGAGTGGGAATGAAAGAGGGGACATTCTCCCTCATATGAGTCAGTGTACCATCATGACTGAATGATTTTGAAGCTATTAAAATAGTTGCATAATGTTGTGTTTAAGTTCTAAATCTTAAGGTTTTCATGAAAAAATTTAAGTAAAAACCTCTTTTGATATAGTAGTTTTCATTGTTAGTGGTGGGGTCAGCCATTCCTGCAGTGAAGTCAAATTGCCTACCTTATTCTCTACGCATGAAGGATTTACAGGGAATGGTGCACGTGTGTAATCCCGTGCAACTGTTTCTAATGCAAAATCATTGCTATTAGACTCACTGTTTACTGTCTTGCGCCCGATCAAAGCTGTATCAAGTTAATGCCAAACCAAAACAAACACTGACAGCATTCAAATTTTTCAACGAGGGGAAACTTTTATTGTGAAGTTGTCACAGGAAATTCACTGTATGTTTCTCTGAGTTTAGCACTGACAACATATTCTCTGTATTTCTGTATTTTGGACAGCTGAAGAGTCTTAAATATCATATGGAGTAATGGAACGAGAAGGAACCGCCAGAGTGAGCGGCTAAATGAAGACCTGCAGGCAACAGACTGCACACCTTCAACTACTCAGCAATGTAACAGACTGTATTAATAATTCTTGTTGAGTGGAAAAGTATTCCCATCATGTGCACCATGAAATCAGATTAAAGTTGCTTGTGGCATGATGGAAAAAAGCCAATTATTGACTGACTTCTTCATTAAAGCAACATGAATTTGTTTGGCTACACTGCAAACAGATACAGCTTAAGTTGCATTCCCGGCAAAATAAAAAATTAAATAAATGCTAAAGAGGTCTTTTCCCACTGCACTTAGCCTGGGGCTAACATCTCCCCTAGCCTCAGGCTGAGGAAGTCTTTCACACTGGTACAATACTGGCACATTACAAAGTGGGTTAACCTCAACTTTAGATTAGGGCTTGCTGGCCCTGGTATAGAACAGGATTAGCCTTGAGTTTGTGAGGTTATCCCCTGAAAATCGATTAAACACTGGCACACTAAAAGGTGCCAGTGTGTGAAATTGTGCTAAAATAACCAAAGACATTCACGTTCTTGCTGGTGACACCAAACGTCTTTCCAGAATGTAAACATTAAGTCATGTCCCCACAGACATGTAGCCTGTAGGAGTGCAGTGAGAAGCGTTTAGGCTTGGGCTTTAGCGCAGGGCTAACAATATGCAGTGTGAGAGGCCCTAACAAGTATTTTCTGGTGTATTAAACCGCACTTGTTGTTGAAACCAGTAACCATTGTTGTCTTCCCTGTCTATAGGGAGAAAAGCGCTGCTGTGCTGAAGTGATGGGGCCAACTCTGCCGAGCCTCTCTGTGGAGAATCTCCAGGTCTAAACATATCAACCAGTTTCCTGTAGTGCTACAAATGAGGTGTGAGATTCTTTAAAAGATCTTGTCCAGGATTCAGCACTAACACCTAGTGAGAGGATTCACGTTACCGTGGGAAAACATATGTGTTATGTTTACTAAAGGAAAACACATCAGCGCTGTTGATCCCAACAGGCTTATGACTTACCTGAGGTGGAGAGTTCAGCTTCCTGTCCATGGTGGTCCAAGACTTCCGACCCAAACTCTTCCGCTTCAGGTCAACATCCTCATATGGGTTCTCCTTCTCTGTGGGGGTGAAGTAAGAACTCAGTGTAGCTCAAATATAATGTCAGCAGTGAAGCCGACAACTGCCCGTGAACAGAGGATGTTTTCGACAGAAGACAGACGGCGAGGCTGTGGGGTCATAAAGGGTGAACGGGGGCCAGTAAAGGGTGTCAGGGGCACAAGTGGGCCTCTCTATGGTTAGTCTGAAAAGGGGCGAGTCATGAAAGGTAAGTCAAAGGTCACTCCTGGCTCAAGTGAACTCCCTCTTCTCCAAACAGAGTCTGTTGGCAGTGGACCCCAGTGGGTCCAGCTGAAACTTCTGGACACAACAATGCTGGTGAGTCACTGTTCAGGTATGCCAAGTGTCTGCTGTGAGAGATGAGGAGGAGGGTCATCTTCTTAGACTGTGATTCTGGCAATAACTTTGTTCAACTGCTGTGAAGAGGTATATTTCAATGTACTGATATATGATTATAATAACCTTTGCAATACATATTTTTCTTTCTTGTCAAATCTCAGTTCAACTAGGGCATGAGCAATAAAGTTTAAAAGGAACAGTTCATACTCAGATTAAGGTCTCAATTATCAGTGGATTTAGAGACTTAAACATTAAAAATGCAACTGTGCCTCAGCAAAGTACAATAGCCAGAGATTTTGCTACTGCTCTGGAGATATCCTTCAGTCAATATATGATAACAAAAAGGAAGGAAAAGTAAAAGGAACATTACAGAGCATTGCACAGCACTCACTGATGTCACCTGGCAGAGGGCCAACTTCAATAAAGAGAAAACTTGTGTAACACCACAGTCCATGTCTATTCAGACATGTGCTCTGAGAATAGCTTTTTGGCAGGGTCTGAAAAAGGTTGTGAGAAAGTGAATAAACCACAGTGAAGAATAAAAACAGAGCCAGATGGCGTCGAAATGCATGAGGGGAACTTTTAAAAGAAAGAAAAGCAGTCTTATCTGTCAGTAGAAAGGGAAAGAACAAAAATCTATTCGGTAGTGTTCCTTCTTCCTGAGTGCATTGGTGGAAAACCCGATGAACTCAGGATCTCAAACAATGAGAGCGTGTTTTAAAAACATCTAAGATTAACCTACAGGTAGGGCTTTGTTCATTTATCTATTCTTAGGTTAATTATTGAACCTGTGTGAGGCAAATACACACACACCCATAGGCATATTTACAGACTATGTGAGCTGCCTGAGATCTTTGGAGCGTTATGTTGTGTCACACAGTAAATTAGCCTGCTGGAGTGATTTTCTGTGCATCATTAAAGCTGAGGAGCAGAATAAGAGGGCTTAGTCTGACCCCACGTCGTGCTGCAACTCCATTAAACTGAAGCAATACTGTAATGAGAGCCTGCTGGGAAAATGATATGTCTGTATAGCTGCTTATGTACTGGAGGGTACTAATCTACTCCTCTGATTACAAACATCCAGATCTCTCTCTAACACACCCCCAGAAACACAGTATTATGCAGGGAGGGGACACACCTCGTCTGCACACTATGATTGTACATTTCTGTGTACACAATGGACTTTCTGGGCAGGGTGAGGCACAGAGCAAACTATACCAACAGTGTCAGCATCAGATTACCCGCTCACCCATTCAGCTGTAAACATAAATGTGCACGGGATGAAAAAATAAGTTACACTTGGCAGCACCACAAGCCATAAAGTGTGTCTATTATCAACATAGTCTGCTTGTGACCACAATGGAGAAATTATACAGGGGAGGAAACATTGTTTTTGGCACATTTTATACCAAAGAATAAAATCAACAATCCAACTGAAACTGAGAAACTGTCAAAGTGTGACTTTGTTAAAATATGAATTACTCATTACATTTACCAGACAGTCGCCAAGATTTACTCACAAGAGTAAAGGCAGACAACACTTCAGCAGACTATGTCAGTGAAGGTACCACAAAGATGAGTGTTTGAACCAGGACTCCATGATGCAGACAGCTGAATCATTGCATCGCTTATGCACAGGGTGTGATTCATCTGCCTGTAAAACAATCCCTCAATGACACGTCATTTGTCGACTACACTAGTCTGAAGCACTTAAAACAGCCCCCTAATATCACAATCTATCAATCAATAGTGGCAACACTGCAGGTTACAGATGACTTGAACTGTTACGGTAAAATTCTGGTGTCAAAGGTGCCAAAAACAAAAATGGTGCGAGTGAATGTCATACCAAGACAGCTAAGAAAGCCGAGATGTCTTTGTGGAGTTCAGGAAATGTGTGGGGACTTCTGGTTCTCTACATGAAATGCTTGTTAAAATAGGGGCTCAGAGGGACCAAAACATGGCTCATTTACTGCTGTGGCTGCTGCTCACATGAACCATCTGACCTGCAATCTACCACATAGCAGTGCTGAAAACCACTGCTCTCCTCCATTCAGTTTGAAATAACTTGAGCGGTTTCAAAGTTACCCAAAGACAACGTCTTTGTCAGGAGCAAACAGAGGCGAAAGCGCGTCTCCAAACTGCAAACTCTACAGTCACGGTGCTGGAGGAACAATGGGGGCTTTGTTTGGATTCACATGAAAATCAGTCATGCCTTGACGCTTTCTCTCTGAGGCTGCTGCATATCCTCAGCTTCAAAAAAAAAAAAAAAAAAATGCTGATGAGCACGACACTGATCACTGATTCGAAAACAACATGGCTACTTGAAGAAATACCATGAGGTAATGTAATACTTGCATCAGGCCTTATTTGGTCATCACTGAGCATTTATCAGGAAAGAAATTTCAGACTGTGAAAACTTTTTATTGCATCTGAAATCCAAGCTTCATCATGAGACTATACTCACACTGACACACATTTCCACCACATTAAGTATGCACCGGGGGAACTGGCAATTGGACTGGGCAGAAGGCCTGGGGTCATTTGCTAGTGGAAAGGAATTTGGCTCTTCAACATGTCCAGCATTTCATACGCACATTATCTCTGAGAACACTGGAGTCGATCGTGTTTACAGTGAGCTACACAATGTGTTGCTAAAAGGGTTGCAATGTGAGAGGATGATGCTGGACAATCAAAATGTAACAAAAAATACAGATATTCGCTCTTTGCTTGATCTTGGGGCTGCACAGTTTTGATTATTACTGATTGCAATATCTTTGTGGACAAAAGCGTCTTCTATGCTTTCTCTATGAATATGAGAGCTGGATAGTAGTGTGAAATATATAGACAACTAGACAATCTTAAACATAAAATACAACCTATACAACCACATGTTATCCATGAATCCCGCTCAGACTTTCTCTGTTCCCCACACCTCTACATGAGACAGATGCAAGAGGAGGAGCAACCCTCACACTCTTATTGCATTACGTCATGCTGCAAGGGCCTATCACTTTCACTAAAACATCTGACTAATGTCTTCTAAGGCCACTGCTACTTTCACAATAACTGTACCATGTATGAATTTACTCTTCACGGAAGGCTCTGAACATGAACACAAAGTAACACAGATTTGATTTTTATGAAGTTAATATCTTCTGATACAATGCTTTGATTTACTATGGTTGTAAAGTACTTTCAGTTCATAGTAAATGTGTCATTACGTGTCCAAAAAGATGCAAGTACATAATCATAAATACTAAATCTGTGCCAAAAAAGCAGGCTGCAATCCCTCACAGTGCTGCAGAGTTTGCAAAGCAGCTGTCAGACACGTAATGAGCGATTCCTAACGCACTTTTACGATCTCATTTATAATCAATGCCTAAGATCACATGACTTGTTAAGTATGAGACTAAAAGAATGTTTCATTATTGAATTATCTGTCTATTATTTTCTTGATTAATCAATTAATTGTTTGGTCTGTGAAATATCAGAAAATAGTGAAAAATGTCTGACTACAATTTCCCAAAGCCAAAGCTGACATGTGCAAATGTCTTGTTTTGTCCACAAAACACAAGAATATTCAGTTAACTATCATATAAGAATACCAGCAAATCTTTACTTGAAATAGAGACTTATATGATTAATCAATAATTAGAACTTGGCAATTAACTCAATTAACTTTCAAAGCCAGTGAACCAGAGTGCTTACCTACTATGTCTTCATAGGCATTCTCCTCTAAAGTGCTTTTTGAATTGGGCCGACTGCGCGCGCCTGTGGTCAGTGTGCCATTCTCTGTAGGTGAGGACGGATATGAAGATGGCAAGCTCGTGGCATCCTCCGACTCGCAAGACTCCCTGGAAAGAAATGAAGAAAGTCAAAACAGAACCAAGTTGGGGAAAAATGTTGCATACACAAAATTACAAGGAGGACGAGCCAGTAAGAGTCAGTGTCTACCTCAAAGGAGAGATACAGATACGTTAAGAGTAAACAGAAAAAATCCAGCTGGCATTGAAAATAGTTTCATAGTTACGGTTTCACTTCTTCTTCACTTGCCAATAAGGAGCAGAGAAAGGCTAAACAGGTGGTTAGGACACTTCTGGTGGTTATAAACACAAGTAAAAAGCATTGGCATATCCTTTAAAAAACATTAAACCAGAAGCCACTAATTATAAAACACAGAAAGAACAGAAACACCATGATCAACATGTGCTCCGATCATAAGGAAATTCCTGATAAGTCACAAGTAAACATGCAGATATCTTACTATTCCTGAGTGTATATAAGACAAACATCACATGTCAAGGCACTGCAGAGGAACTCTGCTACATTAGTGCAGGGATCTACAGTACGGTCATGTCGCACCATCGACAGCTTGTGGCTTTTAAGCTTGGTCTGAAATTGCAGGAGCCACAGGAATGTTAAACACAGAGTCCAAGGGATGAACGTTTAAGGATTTCATCCACATTTTACATAGGGCCAATCTGGAGAGGCCCCACCCTCACACAAAGAAACTGAGGACGACATCTGATCCTGAGAGCTATAAGTTAAGAACAAAAACAAGAGCAGACTACAGTGTCCACTGGTATTTCACTGGTTTCTAGATGATATTTATTGCTGCTAGTTTAAAGAGAGTATCTTCACTCACAGGCAGAATATGAGTGAACTATTTCATGAGTAAGAAAATATCATGGATTTGCTGGGAGTGATTTAAATTGGCAAAACTTTTCATGGACCAAGATGAATTGAAATGACTTCAATAAATCAGTTCTTTTTGGTATGAGCTGGTTTTATGATACCCAGTAGACATTTGTCATTTCTCATGATAAACCTATGATGGCATTATCAGATTTCATTGAACTAGGACAGTTTGGGTGACAAGAACTTCATGTTCTTTAATTTCATTTAAAACTATTATTTTTCAAAGGTATTTTGCTATAAATACTGATTTCCCCAAAACTCTTCAGGATAAGCGGTATAGATAAAGTATGGATTCGACTCTGACCTCCACTTCAAATCCTAGTAAAAAACAAACTTAGGAGAACCAGAGTCACTTATTAAACTACCACAACAACAATCACTTAATCTGTGAAAACACACAAATGCCGTGTTGAGCTGACTTCCGATAGCACTGTGTATTTTCATGTCAGTTAAAGGAGACACATAAACACACTGATATCCTCACCTGTCCTGGAGTCTTATTGGGGTGCTCCCATCGGACTTCAGCGTGCGTGTCATGCTGGGTGCAGGGGTCGAGGGAAGGGGCGGAGGAGACTCAGAGGCGCCGTTTGGAGGTAGTCCATTGGCTGGCAACGCGCCCCTCTGGTCCCGTTTGGCATCGTACTCAAAAGTGCGTTTGGGCTTAGGTAAGGGGTTGACTGGTGCGCCGACAGAGGTCTGTTGACTGGGTGGTTCTGGGCTCTCAGACCTTGTTGAGCTCACACTAAACCTTTGTCTGAGTTTACTGAGCTTATCAGACACCAAAACAGGATCTGGTTCTGTGGCAACTGAACAAATGCTGCTGCGCTTACTGGCACATGTGCTGTCCAGGTCGTCACCAATCACAAAAGTCTTTTGTCTTGTCTTGTCTGGAGCGTAGCAATTATTCAGATAACGTGGAGGGGAAGGGTTGGGGTTCTCCTTCAGGGCTTGCTCTATCTTTTGTATCCTGTTGAGGACGGCCGACGTCTCCTTCCGTGCCGACAGGGAACGTACAAAAGTTCCTGAAGACTCTGATTTGCCTATCCTTTTCTGGAAGCGACCTACGCCGTCTTTGTCTGTAAGTCCTTCGTCCTCTGTCTCTGTGTAGGAGCATTCAGAGAAAGCTGTGCTCATCCTGCGAACCCCTTTAAAGTCAAAAGTTTTCTCACTGCAGGGAGAGGAGAGCAGGCTGGGGCAGCCCTCACTGCCCCCAACACGCTCCCCTCCTCTTTTATCCAGACACAAGCTCATCCTAGGCAGAGCCACCCTTCTGCACTCCCATTCTGAGATCTTTTTGCGGATTGTGGCGGGGGGAACACCTGCGACTGAGCGGGTGAGAGAGAGGGTGCGCTTGTGGCTTTGTTTAGAGGAAGGCCCCAGTGAGAGTGTGCTCCAGCTCAGGGGTCTACCATTAAGTCCATCTCCCCGAGTCAAATCCCCTTGTTTCTCCTTCTGCTCCTGGAAACCCGAACTTTCCTGACAGGACTTGGCTTGAGCCGGGGGCTTATAGATGGAGAGCCTGTTGTCCAGGCAGCTGATGCTTTTCGACTTGGTGAGACGGCCTTGGGAGTCAGGGTCCCCCGTCAGGGATGCACCACTGAGAAGGCTGGCGGTCTTGTTGTTCCAGCCGGCACGTAGCAGGTACCTGCCGTCAGTCCGGACGTACCTACTCTGCTTCCCAGAGTTCTCACTGTCACTGAGGAGAGGCTGCTGGCTGTGTCCCGGGCTGGCAGAGAGAACAGGACACGGTGACGTAGACTGGCACCTGAAACAAGTCAGAGCAAGGTGTGAAAACACACATTTTAATGCTTCTCTGAAAAACAAGAAAAAAACAAAGCCTAACAGATATTAATAAACCAAAAGAGGCTAATCATGCCAACATATCTACTCAGTCCTCAGTACTAGAGACTCAGTGTGGAACAGATGGTAGAAAACTGTAAAGAATCAGTTAAATTTCTGAATTCATTTCCAAGATCAAAGACAGAATGAAAACCTGAGCCACTCATTTAGAATAACCACAGGAAAGTATTCTGTCTTTGGCAGCATGACATTAGAATAAAGGCCAAAGGAAATACAGACTACATTAAAATGCCACTGTGGATTTTTCCACATAATCGAAATGACTTGAGGAGAATCACTGTGGACCTCACACAGAAAACAGTATGCCGGGCAAGATTTATTACACCGGCCTTACCTGGTACAGTCTCACTGCTCCTCTCTGGTCCTCAAAGTCTTTTCAGATCCCTGAAGCTAAGTGTTACTAGGTGCTACCGCAGTTCCACGGTCACTGCTGACTTTACCACCATGCACACACACACTTTCTCACACATTTTCTCACAGTGTTCAGCTCCTTTAAGATTTCCACAGACAGACAAACTTTCCCTGTAAATCCGTGACACCTTCCTACTCATAGTCTTTCGGGAGTGTTGTCATGACTTGGAAGCTGGCTGAGTCTTGCGAAAGTCAAGCGTTGGGAGATCTGATGTCACAGCCATGGTTAGAATAACAAGCGTTATGGGAGGAGGAAGCTGAGGGCAGCGGACTGTGATCCAGCAGTGCAGGTTGGGACAGATCTCGCTTCACACCTATCTGCCCTTCCCTGATTTCATGACTCCTGCTCCAGGGTGGGGAGACGTTTACAACAGCTAGTAACCTGCAGGCTGCAAGTGTGATGGATGCATCTTATCTTACTACCCTTGAAGAAATATGAGAGTCTGAGACGGCAGCTCGTGTCTGCTGATTTGTACTGTTGGTTTGTATTTATTGAATAGACTTTAATCAGGCTGATATATTCAGTGATCACTGAACATGACTTTCCCCCAGGTTGGTCAGCAAGGAATAACTGAATACTGTAGTTCCTATGAAGCCAGATCCCACCACAGTTTGCTGCTTGATATTTATTGATTGGCGTTAATTCTGAATATTTTGATAACATTTATCTATTTAGCATGTATAAGCAGTATAATACCATTTAATAAATATTTTGTAACACATTATAAAGTAGTTTTAAGCAGCCATAAGGACATTCCTAAATGTTTATAACTTTTCCTATTAAGGCATATTTCATACTTTTACAACTGGGGTCCACTATATTGTCATTCATTATACACCAGCTTCCATTTATGGGTAACCACAGGAGGGGTTAAAGTTGTCTATAAATCAGCTTAAAACCACATTATAGTGTGTTATAAACAATTTATTCAATGCTTATATAGTACTTGTAAATGCTAAACGGGAGGATGTGATGTACAGCCTCTAAATCATGATAGAATGAGCAATAAAACATGAAATGGACTTCAATCTGACCTGAATCACATAACAATGAAAACCTTTTATCTCTGTTTAACCTGCCTGTTTCTAGAGTTACTATAGCTACTTAACATAAGGCTCTACACTGCAGCTGTTTTCTGTTATCTTTCCCACACTATGAATAAATTGTCCTCTGGTTATTAGCTTACTGTCATGTCTCGTCGTGTCTGTTAAGTTGGTTCACTCGTGTTTTGTCTCATCTCTCATTTCCTGTTTTATTTTGAAAACTAAACTCTCCTCTCGTTTCAGGCAATTGACTTCCTGTCCTTGTGTGTTTTCCCGCCTTGGTGATTGTCTGCCCCGCCCTGATTGTCTCCACCTGTTCCCCATCACCTTGTGTGTATATATAGTCTGTGTCTCCCTTTGTCTTATCTTGTCCGAGCATCATAGGTCACTTGTGTTTTTTTTGTAAACCAAGCCATAGCTTGCCATGCCATGTATTTAGTAAGTATCTTGTCCATGTAAGTATTGTTTGTATTAAAGAGTTTGACATCTGATAGAACCTGTCTCACTTCGGGCATTTAAGTCCACCCGGTCTCTGAGCCCCGTGCTTAATACTTACTCATATTTTTAATTACAAATGTATTCTAACTCATAACACATGAGAAGACTTCCAGACATTTGAAACCCTATAATAAGTTGATCATGTGGTTTCATGAAGAAAATACTTTTTGAGCATAATTTTTGATATTAATTAGTCCAGCACATGACATGTTGCAGTGGTTCAGAGGGAAGTTATTAGAACTTATCAAGCAAATTAAAATCCCTCTGGTTTCCTTGGTAAAACTCCTGACTAAATGTCTGCCAAGCAGTACAGTTGATGCAGGAAGCCAGAGAGGGAGCAGTGTCTGTGAAGCTAAATATCAATGGGAATGTTTTAGTAGCAACCAGACCAAACATTCAGTAATGCAATTCTAATGCCAGTAGCATTGACTTAATCACAACTGTTTTGCTCTTTGGTTTGAGGGCCTCTGAGGTTTTAATGTTTTTCTAATTTCATATCTAAAACATTTGGAGGATTTAGTCCCCACCCTCGACCACGATTCCATCGATGTGCTAGTAAACAACAAGATGACATGGAGGAAACTGGTTTATGTTTCATAGAGACTGCATCTATGTTTTATTACACTGTAGTGTCTTCAGTGTGAGATGCTCATTTGACTGAAGTGACTTTCAAGTGAATCTTTACAAACTTGTAGACTGGTTTCACTTGGACTTCCTTACTTGTAGGTTTTAGATCTATGGAGCCTGTGACGGGGATACACGGGAGAAAAATCACTTTTAAAATAAGAATGAATAATATATAATAATAGAATAAATGATAAAATAAATACTTTTGTGTTCTCCCAAGAAGCATTTACATTCCCTTGCAAAACTTTTCATTCAGGTCATTTCCATATTGAAATTGTCCTGTATTTTCGTGCACACCCTACTGTAAACCACACACTACTTTTTTACTATGGCTCGGAATGACATGAAGAGGTGTACTAACCATGTGGTACACCTGAGCAAATCCTGTCGACCGGCCCATTTTTGGCTTTACCAGCCCTCACTGTGTGCTTGTCATTCGGGGTGTGCATAACAGCATGTTGCATGACCCAAACAACAAGTGCACATCCTCTTTCCACATACATAGTCCATGTTCTCTGTATTTAGTGTACATCCACTGGTACCTGGGAGTACTGAGGTCCCAGAATACACATGTAGAACGCTCTCATGTGCACCTCGAATGACCAACACTTTGAGGGGGGGGGGCAGCAGTCCACTGACCAACGCAGCAGCTCAATGGGATTTGTCCTGGTGTGCCAGATGACACACTGAATGTCATTCCAAGAATGTGAAAACATCATTTATGCATTACAGTAGAGTGAGCACTAAAGTAAGTGCATTTTCACTACAGTGCACATGTACATGAGTGAACCTGAGTGACACAAATGTTTTGCAAGAGAATGCAAGAGTGTTTCTATTTTTCTATTTCATCTATTGATTTTTTTTTCCTCCCCCATGTTTTTTTTCTCCCCCATGTCCCCTTAGGGGCTCCGTAAAAACCTCTCAATTAGACACAAAAAGAAAATATGTGCAGAATTTATGTCTATTTAGGGCTCGGGGACTTTTAAGGGGTTCTGGTGGTCTGGATCATGCTTGTGTAAATAAGCCCAGTTTAGTCAGCTTCAGCTGGGCCGGCCACACATACAGTACTGTACAAAGAGCTGGATGCCAGTCATAACCTGGCCTCTGGCTTTCACTCAGGCTTCCAGGGTATACTAACCACAAGCCACTTCCTGTTACTGACCATGATGGAGGTAGCAGACTGCTCACATAAACAGCACTTCTGCTATTATAGTTCAACATATGTAAACTGCATCACCCATTAGCACTTTTATGTGTTATCATATATAAAACTCTTCATACCAGTAAATAAGATGAAGACAGTGAAGGTGCATTTCTGCATGTGTAAAACACTTTATCTTTCACAGCCTTGTCAGCATGTTTTGTGTTGTTAAAACACCTCTCTCTTATACTTGTGCTCTTTGATGTGCAGGGCATCTATTTGGAGTATAACATCAGTGCAGGGGCAAGGAGGTTCCTTTATATGGTTTCAAATTTTTCCCCCCACAGATCAAGTTTTTTGTTATGCTTTGTATTGTTTTTTCCACCATGTTGCTGCATGTTGCCATATGAACCTCTTGAGGCTACGCAGTTCAGTGTAGCTGTAATTTGTCCTAGAAACCGATCCCTGGTTGATTCCATAGTTTGAGGGAATGCATTGTGCAGCACTATCAAACGCGACTAATTCTTCTTTCTCTGTTACAGTAAAACCTGGAGCTGCAAAGCATCTCTGCCTCATGAGCTTTAAATGCAGTCTTTAAGAATCTAGGGTAACATGAGCCCATGAGAACAGCCAGCTTTTAATAAGGCTCTACTTCAATGACAATTAAATTCATCAAAAGCGGCTGAGGTTAAATGTACAATTATCATGTTAGACGAATGCAGAGACCTTTGTGCTACTGCCATTAATGTTTTCCTTATATGTCAGCAGGTTTACCTTGGGAATTGTGTGCCTTGGACAAGTATGAGGTAAACGTGCTGACTTATCATAATAGTAACATTAGGATTACCATTTATGTGGTTTTCCACTTCCAACAGGCCTAATTTACACCACAAGCAATTACAGGAACCTGCTGCCACAGGTGACTTTATGCTGTGTGTGTTTTCCACCAGTGTCTCATTAGCAAAGAAAATGAGGAGTGATTTAACCTACAACACAACCAGTAATAAAACAGTTGCATTATCATACATTATATTAGACTACAGATACAGCAGCACCATTGCTAACAATTATCTCTCTCAAAATCATGGTGGTGTGACAGTGCGAACAGAAGACAATGATCGCACAATGATCATGTCTAACTACTGTATGTGACATGAAATCTTTTGTTAGACTTTCTAGTTAAAAACAGTTTGCACTCGATAAAAACGGACAGGATGATAAACCATAAGAATGAAAAGTCTAGATATCACATATCATCCTCAATGTTTGTTGTTCTCTCCCGGCGGGACACTGTCAGCTCTCAACATGCTAACACAAGCTTCAGCTCACTACTCACAGTTTAAAGTTGGATGGGGCCCTCATCCAGAATACAGGATCGTACTTGCAAAAATTCTGGATGTCTTCTCATGACTGACAATCGGTTGTTCTTTCCCATGGGTGAAAAAAAAAAAACCCACTACACCTGACTGTCAATGCAAAGACGTATTTCAAAATGAATGAACTGATAAGTGCAGCACTTGTTTCTCTTTCAAATCAAAAGAAGAATTAGTCCACTCAGATGGATACTCTGAAGCCATGTGAGGTGGCTGGAAGTGAACATTAACCAGCCCATTCCTATTGCAGATGTCACTGACCTGTCGGGGACGTCCCGCGGAGCTTTACCCGCTTCTGCACGAGGCACAGCCTTCGAACTCTTGTTGGCAGTCATGTTGGTCGGCAAACCGCCCACTCACCTGATGAACAAACACAAGGATATGAAGTATTTAAAAAGTTGCAGCACTCAAACAAGCAAAAACAAACAAAAACTCTTGCTGCAAAATAAAACTCTTCTAAGATTGTTTGGTTTTGTCTGTGGGTGTTTTTAGGAATTTAGAATTTGGGCTATTACAAAAATATTTACTGCATTTAGTCTTGAGATTCACAAAAGTCCAATCCAATCCTCTCATGAACATGGACATTAATCCAGAACCACATCTAAAACCAGATGGCCAACATTCCTGTAAGACCACAACCAGGACCCAAAGCAAAAACTGGGTGAGCCAACAGTGTGAACAGGTCAACTCATGTTACTTGACTTGGCTTTGCAGCTCTGTTCACCACCTGTGTTTAATGTTGGTCTGACACTGCTTCACTTTAATGCAGATTCCCAAAAACAACAATAGGATTTTTATTTCTGACGCTCTCAACCCTAAATTTGACTCTTCTCAATCCCTGATTAACATGAGAGAAGGGCAAAAGGGCTTGACAACTTGACAACTTTTCATATGGCAAGCTAATGCAAAGTACCTTCTTTTCACCACAGATGCCATGTTGAATCTTCAGTGCAAACGCTGCAGACAAATTTGACCAAGCCAAAAGCAAGTGGAATAATTAACACAGCATGTAGACAATGTTGTGCCAGAGAAGCTCTGGAGCCTCGAGCACAGCTATTCCTCCACTAAAAACCGTCTATTTTAACATCAAACAACGCACGACAATGTTGTGCCACTAAAAGAGCTCAACTGATTTGCAAACAAGGTCCCGATCTGCATGAGGATCATAGCCAGAGAGGACTTTGGAAAGAAAGGCCTTATTCATATGGCTGCCACCCTGTTGATGTATTAGTAACCCATAAGCCGGGAGAATGCAGAGCTTTAATTGGTCAGTTTGATGTTTGACGGTTTTATTACGGTTTTGGAGTTATTTTGGGGTTAGCTTCAGAGGCTGCCTGCAGGTGGATACTTTTCTATCAGTCTACCTCTAATATCTACCCACACAGATAGCTCTGGCTTTATTTGCCAAGACATTTATGCCTCTTCCGTGATATAATGGAGGACCATGCTAGGGGCATTGCTGGGAGTTGTTTAAAGCTTGCTGTCACAGATGCATGTTGTTATAACTTATGGACTGCGGATCAGCTTGATTTAACATCCTCTATTTAACAGAAAAACCTGTTAAAACATCTTCCTTATGATAAACATTTCCTGGACTTGATCTCAAATTAGACCAACAGTTAGTTAAACCCTCCCTTCAAACTGCAGGTCATTGCCCCTCGAAATGCAGTAATGACCCTTTCAAGACAGCTCAAAGTGATTGTTCTGGTGCAAAAGGAGGTCAAATGGAGATCCCTAGAGATCAGAGGTGGAGGATGGGAGGGTGCTTGGCAGCATGACTTGTTTACAGGAAGTTGTTGTATGAAGAAGACAGCCAACCAGTAGTGGAGCTGAGTCCTATAGAGACAGATGAGGAGAGAGAGGGAGCATTCCTGCTGTCAGCTATTTCCTGTGACTGTGGACTATGCTAAGAGGACGGGGCATGCATCATTATTTTCATCCAGCTCAAAGAATGATGTTACCCCGTCCTGCTTACAACTCTCCAGTACTGCTGTTATTCTGTGAACAATGAAGACCACGACACCCAGAGTGTATTTTTACAGAAAACTGGCACAAATCGGGGCACGGACAATGGGATATTTTCAAAAATGGAATTTCAACATTAAAGTGTACAGACATGTGTTAACTAGTGTGTCAAGTTTGGAGGTGACCCAGTTTCTCATCAAGAAACATGACATTTGTACCAAAATTAGAACTTTCCAAATGACTTCTATAAATCAGAGACTGTTAGCCACATTTGGGACCAGAGATATTGATTGCATTGAGGATTGTCTTCTGAAAACATGACAACTTTCTGGGCAAATGGAATAAAAAACAAGTTAATAATTTGTCCATTATTGTGTGATAAAACAAATCATTCTGAAAAGGGAAAACAAAAGGGAAATTGAGACAAAAATAAGCAGAACTTTGAGGCATACAATCTTTTATATTACTCTAAATGAAACCAAATGGAAATAGTCTGCTTACATAAAAATCAGACACATTGGCAGCTGTGCGAAATATTATTTCTAATGAATTCCTGCTGAAACAATATTGTATGTTTTTGAAAGCGATATTTGATATCCTGTCTGACTGTCTCTGTCTGATTGAAAGCAAAAAGCTTCTGTTATTTGTAACACCTTAAATCAAATATACAGCAATTAGAGAAAGACTGCAATCAACTGGCAGGAGCTAGAAAAATTAAACTGTTAATATTTCGAATTAGGTCAGCTCTACACTCTTGAGTTACATTATGTTGAGACTAATGTTTATTTGTACAAATCTATAATTTTCTATTTTTTGGACCGAGAGGAACACGGTCACAAAAATGGGTCACAGAGACCCAGGATGGACTTGTGCAGTGTAAACACCAAGGCGTTAGCCAACTGACTTCCTGAGGTCTGATACCATCTCCCTACACAAAATCACAGGCTGTAAACAACCTCTTCTAAGAAAGCTCTAGAGTACCTTTAAAGTGCATTCAACCAGATTCAACACTAATTTTCTCTTGAGATGTCAGAGCCAAAGGCAAACTAACGGTCAACAGTGAGACGTCAAAGACTTCATGCTGATTGGAGGCATTCAGTCACCGCGGTGACGAAGTGACTCACTTGACACTGACTGGTGTTATAAAGTCTGGCGTCTTACAGAATGAGGTAAAGTACAAAAAGACATTAATGTATGAGGGCACACTTCGCCCAGAGGGTGTTATTCAAGAATTATTAGTAGGTTTTGTTGCTGGAAACTACGTAGTCAGGTATCAGGTGTCAGTTCTCAGTAACTTCATCACAATGAGTAACACCTTTTACATTACACTTATCCATCTGTTCCATTATTGATATAAAAACACTGATGAAAGTAAGCAGATTGTTATAAAGTAAAGACAACAGGGTGGAGTGTTCTGACTATGAAGTGGTTTGTAATCATTGTTTATGGTTTGCAGTGACAATGTAAATGACTCAACCAGGTCAGGTAACAAACAAGATCAAGTATAAGCTTCAACACACACTGGCATCATATAACGCATGTCAAAACACCCACATCTATTGTTTTCTATGCCACACACACACACACACACACACATTTGCTACCAAATCATACATTTCCCAGCTGCTCTTCTTTTACTTCTTATTGCTTTTTCAAACATGACATCCAGCCTCGGAGAAGTTAACAGTTCTCTTTCCTCCACGAGTTTGTCTCTTTGGCTCTAACATAAAAACAAATCCTCCACAGCCAAACTGTCTCTTTAAGATATTAGACACCGTCATCTCAATGGCCTTATTTAGCCGTTTCAGGGTTTTTCCGGGTTTTGTCATGTTCATGTTCAGAAGTACTAATTGATTACATGAGAGGCATATCAATGATGCATATTTTCCTCAGAAACAAGAGCATATTCATGAAATGAGACGACAACAGAGTCTCCATTAGACTACTTGGGCTGGAATAAAAGAGCCCTTTGTGTTTGAAACGTCCTTGAGAGGGAGATGTGGTTAAAAAGTAAGTCTTTTATCAGCTGTATGTGTGTGTGTGTGTGTGTGTGTTACTCTATTAGGTAAAATATCTTTCAAAAGAGAGTCCACATGTCCTTGGCCCTGTCACATTTGACAGATCATCTGATACACAGTTCTCTCCACTCCATGGAGGAATGTACTAATATTTGCCCTATCCATCAGACCGCGGCTGCATTTAAAATATTAAAGAATGTTTTCAGAGGGTGAAAGAAAGCAGAGGAGAGGAGCAGAAACACCTGGACCTGAAGCCAAGAGCTTCTTTTTCATTCAATAAAGACTACACTCAAATATGCACTCTCTCAGCACCTGGCACTTGATGTTCAGACAATGAGAGCACGGCGCAATTTTATGTAACAACTTTATGACGTCATGACGGACAAGCTTTCATTACCCTTCGACTGGGTTCACTTTCGGATCTTTAGCAGACACAACAGGCTGCATAAACACAGGCTAACACTGTCTCCTTCTGTCTCTTGTTACTCAGCCTTTCTGGCTGACCTGTTCCTCAGTTTCTGCTGATCAGCGACCTGACATCAAGGTACAAACCACCGCCGAGTTAACAAGCAGCCAAGAAGCGATGGAGAGAGGAAGAGTGAAAATCTCTGCAAATTCTCAACCCTTTGCAGACGTCACAACTCACTGGCAGACATGAGCCCACACACTGATCCACGCCTTTGTCTAAATATCTGCAGAAAGACCAGTTTTGTCCACTATAGACAAAAAGAGACTTGAGCTGGCTGACGTCAAATCGTGAAACTGAGCATTGTGGGAGTCAAGTTGCATAAATATCCTGATAGAAAGGGAATCAAGCACTTGATATTCAGACCAGGATAATAAAGTCATATAGAAGCATTTAGAACACTTGTACAAACTGTACACATGAGGTGTGCACATGAACAACCTTGTAAACTAAAAGATGGACGTATTACATGCTGGATGTATGTTCTGTGCATAACCTGCTGTCTCTAGATAGCAGTTTAAAGTTCTGACAGCCTCAATGTGTTTCTTTGTAAAACAAACCACCAAGGTTGATGCTACTGGCAGTAGCACATAGCCAAGCCTATATAATTACCCCCACACTCCACCACATGGTTCACCATGCTGCCACTACATAGCTCAATGGACCAGGTGGAACCAATTCTTGGAATCTTTTTTTATCTCCTTCTTTAGCCACTTCAGCTTTTTTTTTCAGAGTAATCATGGTATGTTTTCTCTTTGTGGAAAGGAGGAAAAACCCTTCTGTGTAACCTAGATATGAGCGTGCACAGCTGCAGAGGCAGGCATGTGGAAAACGGGCTTATATCCATCTGAGCTGCAGCAGGGGGGCTAGAATTTGTGTCACAGAACTGACCTCTGACACACAGTCTTTGACTTTTCCAAGGACCTAAAGCAGATAGGATGTATTCTTATTTGCTTCTGTCTAAAGCCACAGGTTGGCTGAGCAAACAAAAACAATGATACCTGTGTTGTTGCTCATTTCCTCCTTTATGAGCATATTTGTTGGTGTTCAAGCAGCTTCGAGCAGGTTAAAATTCTAAATGTGCAATTCACAGGAATTTTCAAGATATTAGCAAAAAGCAAAACCAGTGCGTTTGTCCATAAACAACTCTAATGTAATTATTCTGGAGACAGAGCAAGAAGATACATAAGTGGGTCAAGGGCCTGCAGTATCATCACTTATTCAAAAATCTGTTTCCATCACTATTTTGCTAAACCTATTTTTATCAGTACAAACACTCAACCTCAGCCAGTCATAAAATCTTACACGCATTGGCTTCTTGTGACCATAAATATGAGCTATTTTTGTTGGGTGAACTGAACACCAGAGGAGGCAGATCAGGAAGTACTTATATGAGCTATATGTGGAGCAGATTTGTATCTCAGACTTTCTAATGCACAGATTCAAAATGCAACAAAAAGCAAATGACTGGACACTCGCTTTAGACTGTCCTCCAGTCCTTCAAGTGCTCACAGTCACATTAATACTCTTGGCAGAAGCAGTCAGTGAATGAATTAAGATAACTGGTTTGAGTTACATAAAGAAATAGCTTCAGTTCTTTGGATTAAATGATATGGTGTGCTGATTAATGGCACAATAAAAAAAGTATGCTGTCTGATAAAGCCACTAGCTATTTATAATGTGCTACAGTCTGTCTATGTTATAGCGGATTTACAAATCGCGGACTTTAAGAAAAAGCATGCACCATTTATTCTGACTATCAACAGGTTGTGACTAATGTTTATTAGCTGAAAGCTTCACAAACACAGCTGACGGTGTTTGTATTTGCTGATGGTGATGTCCTTCAATCTAATACATTACATGAACGAACATCCTGAAACAGTGAAGGCAGAACATCTCATGGTGTGTGCATGCTGATATGGTGATGTCAAGTTATGGTGACATGCAGATCCCATCAAATCACTGCACCTCACTGAATGTACAGTAAATAAAGACGTTGGTTCAAATGTGACACGGACGATTTACACTGTAGTTGCTGGTTTATTATTACTATTTACAGTAAATCTAAAGAGATGTCAATGAATCAAGTTGAACATCTATAGTGTCAAAGCCATGTCAGAGGTTACAAACTTAGGGTTATAAGTCAGGGACGTCATACAAGTGTTCCAAAAGCAGTGGCAGACAACAGGGCAGCCGCTCATATTTTCATCAGCAAACAAAGTCAAACGTCTTTCAAAAAACCAAGAGGACAGAGGGATAACCAAAACAGTATTTCAACAGACATTTCTGTGGTGTTGCAAGCTGATAAACCAAAAATAATTTCAAATTGAGTTCCAACTGTGCAACAGTACAACCACATGCTACCGCCAGGCACTTATCTTAGGTTACAAATATAACTGAACACCAGCATATATGCGTCATGAGGGGCAATGGAAAATGGAAGTCAATTTTCTTATCTAAGGAAGCATTCTCTCTCAGTGGTTGATAACTTCAGCTGAGCTTGGGGGGTAAAAGTTAAGCGAGATGGTCTTATGACATGAAAATCACTCGAGTAGGTGCTGAGAAATCTGCTTAGGAGAAATGATAAAGGAAAATACACTTCACTCTAAAAGGCTGTGGCTGAGGTTGTTTTTCATCCAGACCCTGAACAAAACTGTTTCTTCAAAACTTTTCTATGGCCAACAGCATGAGATTTTTCACACTAAGTAACTCTCCAGCGTGTGTTGAAGTGTGAGAGTGTGTAGTAAAGTGCTGGCGAACAGCAAGTACCTGTGTTCAACTTACTGAGGACCTAATAGGATATAAAGAGATAACGCTTCCATTTAACCACAGTCTCTTCCTTCACTCCATCACCACAGTGAGGAAAAGGCTGCTCAAATTATCACCTCACGTCTCCTGAGGGAATAACAGCTACCACGGCTTCAAAACTTTCATGATTTCCTGACATTTCTTGCTGTAAAGATTCACATTTCAATGTAAAACGCACTAATCCCATTTATTTTCATCACCAGAGACAATCAGACATGCTTGAGGGGACGATTCACTTTAACACCCGACAAATTTCTCTTACCTGAAGCTCCGTTTAGAGTATTTGGCTGCAGATCCAACACAACACACCCAGTGGCACTGAGCGTCAGCTCATGTAAATTTGGAATAATGCAGCAGCTATGTCTCTATAAATATGACAGTTTAATTACTCATGAAAATCCACACTCTACTATTCCCCTGAGAGCTACATTTTACACAAAGTAAATGTGCAGAAGGACGAAACTGTTCACAACAACATGTAGATTATCAGGAGTTATATCCAAAGAGACACAGTTGTTAAGTTTTTAAGATGCAGGAGAGAGGAAAATCACTTTCATTGTGATGTTGAGTGGACAACAGTCCCTTCAAAAGAGCCTGGTGATAGGCCAGGCTCACTCCTGTCAAACTGAATGGAGAACAGAGAAGAATTTCCTCAATAGCTTTGTGTTGACAGGCCCGTCCAGTGAGAGGGGAAGGTCATTGTTTGATCTGCACAATAGAAAGCATTTAAGAAAAAAAGAGAGAGCTAAAGAAAACCTGTTGTGTGTCTTGGCCATGCATTATGGTGCATAAGATAAGATCATAAAGATTTAAGCTGTAATCTGTTAAAAAAAACTCATGTAAACATCTGTGATAGACACAAAGCTTCACATATTCAAACTACAAAGTGCTCAGCGAGAGCATGCTGTTGCCAGTGTTGTTCTGAACTTGTCAATGGGTCTGCACCAGGATCACACGTTACATGAACCAGATTTTAAAGGAGGTCATGAGAACGTGGAGAAAATGATCAAAAATACGAATGTTTGAGTGTTAGAAAATTATTTTTAAACACAGAATACTGATGTGAACATACAGTAAAGTGTGTGTATGTACATTTCATCTTACATACATTATTACCCCTTTAGATGACTATATTACACCTTAACTGTTTTGTACATGACATGTAGGCCTACAGTATGTCTTATACAGAACATAAAGTAGGTCTGTGCTATACTCATGTCTGTACTATATATGCCATACAGCGGTGGTGGAAGAAGTACTCAGAACTTTTACTTCAGTAAATGTAGCAACATCACAGTGTAGAAAATACAATAAAAGTCTGTTACTTAAGTAAAAGTATTAAAGTATACTTAAAGTACCAAAACATTATGCAAAGATGCCTATTGCAGAATAATGTATATTATATTATAGGATTATAATAATTGATGCATTCAGGCGTTTGCATTATAGTTGGTTACAGCTGGTAAAGCTGAAGTGTGTGTGTGTATGTGTGTGTATATGTATATACACATATATATACATATATTTACATATATAGTTGAAATGAAGTGGAGTAGAAATATAACTTAGTTGAGTAAATGCACTTAGTTACTGTACATTACTGCCATACAGTAAATATGAACAGTAAAAAAAAAAAAAAAAGTGTTATTTCAGAAAACTGCATAAACTGTATAAACTGTAAAACTAAATACACAGCAAACAGTTAAAGTTCACACAGGTTGTTTCATGTGAGTTTTATCTGCACAGACAAATAAAAAATGTCCCCCTGAAGACCAAGAGGAGAAGTGTTCAGCTCAGATCTAAGAGTCCTCTGCTCCTTCTGTTTATCTGCTGGTTTGACTTTTTGGATGTTTAAGCGATAACTTGGACTAATTACAATCCACAGAGTTACTGCCTGAATCCGCTGGGACATTTTTCTTCATTCAAAGGGTCAGCTGAAAAACACACACACACACACACACACACACACACACACACACAGTCTGGTGTTGTAGCCTGCTTACTGCACTTCATGGTTTTACACACCGATGACCAAATATGGTCACATGGACATCAGGACTACATTTAAACGCACCTTGTAACTTTTTCACGACACTTTAAAAACAACTTTAAGGCTTTTTTTTTTTTTTTTTTTTTCTTTGCTCGGACCCTTGTTGTTTGTTCCAGCTAAAGTTTCACCCTCCTCGTCAATAACGATTCAAACTGCAGACGTCTTTTACCTCCGGGTTTCTCCTCACATCCATGGCTGCTGACATTTTCAGAGTATAATCCCTTTGCGACGCACAAATCCCGTTCGTCTATGCGCTGAAAAACTTTGGCTGGGTTTGCCGGATACCTGCCCTTCTCAATAAACTCCGACTTATGTCTTTCCAAGGAAAACCGACAAAAAAAAAAGAGGAAGAAAAAAAAAGAGCCCTCCTGCCTCCCCTCTCACAGCCTGCTGCAGAGTGGGAGGCAGGACTTGTTCCCATGGAAACGGGTTGTTTGCCCCCCACCTTCCTGAGGATTTGCCCCCCCCCTCCCTTCTGCCCTCCTGCCCTCCTCAGCCAGGCATTGAGCCTCCCTCTCTGTCTCTCCCTTGTTTATTGTCACGGTGGGCCGAGGAGTGGGGATGAATATTCACGAGCTGGAGGCTGCTGATGGGGTGAAACCATGTTGCCAGAATTGCGACACATTGTCATGCTGAAACTCTCCACTGGCCCCAGTGGTCGATGGGAACATATTTCACCCACACAAAGATGTCTTTCATTTGTCAGGGATGAATGTGCAGCCAAGAAGATTGGTGCATGCAGAGATTGAGCATACTTCATGTGTAAGAACCATCTTTAGTGTTGGTTAAGTAAAAGTAACAATCAGGAAAATGTTCTTTAGATAAAAAGATAAAAGTGGGTCTACTTCATGCAGGAAAACGTCTCCTGTGACTATTGTGCTATAACATCAGATTATTGTAATGTGAGCATTCATTCAGAAGCAGGGTTTTAGGGCTCCGCTTGTGTGAGGAGGAGCTCATTTTTGTCTGTTTTCTACTGGACTGCAACTAGTGATTATTTTCCCTGGGGACTAATCTGCTGATTGTTTTCTCCATTAATCGACTGATTGTTCGGTTTGTAAAATGTCTGACGATAAAGAGAATTGCTGTCACCCAGAGCCCAAAGTGAAACCTTAACAGTGTTCGTTTTGTCAAACCAACAGTCCAAACCTCAAAAATATTAAAAGTAAATTTAAACAATTAAACTAATTAAAAGGAAAAGAAACAAACTAGTGACTAAAACTGTCAGATAATTGTGGTGCAGTAAAAAGTACTACATTTCTCTCTGAGATGCAGTGGAGTAGAAGTATAAAGTGGAGTAGAAGTATAAAGTATAAAGTGGAGTAGAAGTATAAAATGGAGTAGAAGTAAAAAATGGCATGAGAAGAAAACACTCAAATTAAGTAATCCCACAAGTATTTCAAATGTGTACTTAAATACAGTATACTACTTGGATACATTCCACCACTGATTCAGGCATAATTTTAAGGAAGTAAAATTAGCAATACTATGAGGTGGAATTACTACATTACAAGTAAAAGTACTGTATTTCAAATCTTACTTAAGGAACAGAAGATAAATATCATCATGAGAAAACTGTACATTAAGTATCAAAAGTAAAAGCAATCATTATGCGGTAGAATAATCTAATATATTATTCTACATTATGTTATCTATGTTTAATTCTAACATTGTAGATGGTAGCGGTCATGCTAATTTTAACTTGAAACATTACTAGTAACTATAGTTGTCATATAAAAGTACACATTTCCCTCTGAAATGTAGTGGGCCACAAGTATAAAGTAACACAAAATGAAGTACTGCAGTAAAATACATGTGCCTCAAAAATATACTTAATCAAATAGTAGAAAAGTACTCATATAGTCAGCACAATATAAACTAAATATCACAAGTGAAGCAGCATAACTGTACAAATAGTTGTAAATATGATGTTTTTAGATTACTTTTACTCATTCATTAACATGCAATTTTAATTTTAATGCTTTTGCTACTGCAAAGTAACTGAGTACTGCAGCACTCGATATGTAAAAACGTAAAGTGGTAATATCTAAAGCACTGATAAATCAAAACACAACTTAAAGAGTCACTTAACACCCCCTCACAGTCTTGTTTTTGCTGACCTCCGGTGGTTTAACACCGCTCTTGCTGCAGTGATGCAGACGTGTACTCCAGGACGTTATGACATCACTTGTGGGTGTGGTTACAGGTGCAACAAAGCGCTAATCGTCTGTCTTTAGTGACGTTAGGTGCAGTCACAGTTGAAGTAGAGTAATTTAGTAAAAGTGTGTAGTTACATTCCACTGTTGCATATATTACAACTTTGGAGCTGAACCACAGGCCCAAACACGAGGTGACCACAAAAATGAAAATATTCACCCAAAATGTAACATCCCTCTTCTAGGTTTGAGCTCAGTCCAACCAAATTAAACCACTTAACTCTCTCTGTGCTGTGGTTCTGCAGCGTTCTCTGAATACTACAGAGCGTCTTTGTAATGTCAGCTCTCGTAAACCATCTCAGACTGTGTACTGTGCATGTTCGTTTGGACGCTTTTCCACAAATACCTAAAAGAAAAAAAAAATGATGCCAGACAACAACGCGATGAGAAAGCCACATGAATTCAAAACTTGCCCAGTATGCATCTCAGTGGTCAAGTCCCCATAAAACGGTGCTCATCTGTTCAATATAAAACATAAATGTGTAAAATGTATTTATACAGCACCTCTCTAGATCATAAATCAAAGATTCACAACAAAAGACAATATGTTTCCAAACAGAAACAATTTGTTTTCTAGCTACACACAGATCAAACCTAACAAAATATATCTGCACAGCAGGAATGACAGTGCTCATCTCAAATAAAGAGCTTTACTGTTACGACACACTCAGAATTCTTTACGCCCTTTTGAACCTGATTTTTCATTAACTTTCACTCCTTTCAACTCCTTGTCTCATTAAAAAAAGAAAAACATAAAATAATAGAAAATTTGAACACACACATCAACGACAACTGAGCAAATGTCATCTGCTGATGAAGGCTACGCAATAAGGTTGAAAGCTCCCACTAAATGCTCCTTTTCGCAATATATCAAGCAAACCTGATCACTAACTTCATGATATCCAACATGACATCCTTCCGTCTGTTTGTCTGTCTGTCTGTGCTGCTTCATGTAACCTCTTTACGCCAAATGTCGAAGCTCTAACCATCCATAAAACCTGCTCCCCTCGGTCTCTCGGGGTGTCTTATCATCCCACAGACTTGGGAACAGAGGAAGTCACAAAAACTCCAGACGACCGTCACCACACTTCGTAACACCAAGTCAGCAGGAAGCCTATACAGCTCCGCCACTGTGCTGCTTTTCCCAGAGACCCACTCCAAACCTTTCAAGGTCTTGTAAAAGATTGCCCTTCCTGAAAACACAAGCAACTCCTCACTGTCTGAGCACAAAAGACAGAGGCGCTGACTGCTTTTTGTGGGATGTTTTACCAGAATGTAACCTAAGCTCATGCTCTCATGGAGCTCCATTGTTTCCATTGATCACAGTGCCATCTGCATTTCTCATTAAAAGCCACATCCTCTTCTTGCACGACATGGAAGCAGAAAACAAAGTTTAAATGAAAACATAACAGCTGCTGCTCCGTGTGTACACAATTTCCTTACGCTCATAATGTGACTCTCTACCCGTATTGTGCTTTTCGGCCTTAAAAACCTAATATAGATTATTTCAAAGTCACTTAAAGGATTGACCGCAGAGCTCTGATGCTGTAAATCTTAGGTGTTTCTTCGCATGATTTAACACCTGCTAAAACCTCGGTCACAAGGGAGCGAGTGTTTATTTTCTCAAGTAAAATCCCTTAACCTTATGTGTGTTTGTTATGGATCTACTGTGAATCCCAAATCCTAAAACATTCAAGGGGATTATTCCACAGCTCTGTGGGGATTTTTCCACCTACACTCCAAAAAATTCACCTCAGATTCTTTCTTTCGGCTTCTGGACATTCCCAAGGGTTTGAGGGAAGTGTGGAGATATTGAACTCGTTTGAGACTGAAGTCAAAGTCACTGCACATTCGTCTGCCTGCATTTTTGATAAGAATATATTTAGTGCGATAAGCACAATATCAGGTTTCAGAAAAAGACCTGAGGCAGTTCTTAAACTCCAGGACTCCAGGACGTGTCTGGTCAATACTCCTGACAGCACCGACAGAAAAGACACAGCTTGACGAGCAAAGGCATCCTCTCCTCTTTAAAACTCAAAGTGTCCTCTGCAGAGTAGCATTTTTTTTTTTTGTAATATTTGCTTCATGAAATGTCACTGTCGCTGTTCTGTCGTCCGTCAGGGAGAATAACCAGGGATTTTAAACGGTTGGATCGTTTGAGTTTCCAAGAGTTTACAGCCTCGGGCGCATTTCAAACCTGCTCTGACTGTTTGTTTGTTTTTCATAAAGACACCATTTTGCAGTCTATGACCTGTGGAGAGGATAGAAAACAATACTGAAATAATACTGACTATCAGTGCAGGAATGTAAATGAGTGCATCTCCTCAAGTACTGTGCTTAGTTACAACATTGAGATACTTTACATGATTATTTCCATGTTGTGCAGCTTTGTATTTCGACTCCACTGCATCTCAGTGACAAATATTTGAACTTTTTACTCCACTATATTTGTCCAGCAGCTATGGTTACTGGAAAACCATGCATCTTCAAATCTGGTGATTTGGTATGTGATTTTTTTTCTAGTAAGATGAAGGATTGAGTGTTCTTTTATGGGCTTAGACTCTTCTCCTACTTCTTAAACTCAATAAACTAGTTAAAATCCAGTTGGATTAGCTGGAAATTGCATTGTCACAAAGCTGAAAACAGAGCTTTGTGTTACTCCACGACACAAACATACAATGATGTTGCAAAATACGATATGTTGCTGACCCAGCAGGATATGAAGCGCACTGCAGATGGATGGCAGGGATGGAGACATCCATAGTGTGTTACAGTTTGCACCATTACCAATCATCAAGTCACAGACACAAAAACGCTATATTAAGAAGCAGAAGTAACAGAAATTGAATTGATTCATTTTAATCGACATTAATCTGTTACAATCGGGGTCACTCTTTGATTAACGACTGAATAATAGGAACTGGAATGTTTCCGTCTGGAAACCAGAAGGATCATTGTTCGCTCAATAACAAGTAACACCATGTAACGGCTTCTAAAAATGCTTTGAATAACTGCAGCTGCAGTTTCACAGCACACTGTGCCAAGTGGAGACGGTTCAGCACAAGGACATTCCTTTATCTCATGGCATTTTTTAGCTCGTCCCCACACAGCTGCTCCACCATCAGAGTGACTACTGACTCAAAAACCCTCAAGGCAAACGTGCACGTGTGTGTGTGTGTGTGTGTCTGTGTGTGTCTATGTGAGTGAGTGTGTGAGTGTGTGATAGGTTTGGCAAAATGTCTCAGTAAGACATTAAAAAACACATAAGTGAACTGAAACTTGTAGGGACATGAAAGGGAAAGCAAACACAGGTGAGTGTACCTACAATGTCTGGAGGGTGCCATAGACTTTGATTATTTGGATGGATCAAATTCAAAGGCTGAGGCGCCCCCTGTGGGCCGACCAATGCAAATGCAGCACTAAAAACTGAGAAGAACTTACTTTTCCTGCTAAACATCAAACAGTGGATCAGACAGTTTACCAATAGCGATCAAAGTCAGCATCTATGAAGAAGTTAGATGCTCAGCCATGTTAATATTATCAACAATACAGCTGATTGCAAAATACAAGAGGATTTTTTTTTTGTTTTCCTATGACCACAGCTATCCAAGGATGCTTCAAATACTCTAAGTTACTTTAAAAAAGTAAAAACTTCGTTAGATCTCTATGTATTTAACACTTGATGAGCTGAAACAAAAGGCCTACCTGTCCCTCTGTGTCGTTGCAGGGTTTGTTCAGTGATCCATTCTTCCACACAGTCTCAGTCGCTTTCTGTCTGTGCAGCCTGAAAACTGACTTTTTTTTTTTTTTTTTTTTGCTGCGGAAAAAGATTCTCCTCCGTATAACTGCATGCAATGAGAAGAGGGGGGAGAAAAAAAAAGAAAAGTGGACAGAACAGGAAATGGTGACGCAGCTGTATGGAAATCACTTTGCTTAATGAAAAGAAGATACTGAAGCTTATCAGACATTTGCAGGCAAGTTAATGTAGTCACAGTTTACACCGACAGATTTTAATGAAGAGTTTAACTGGTAATTTCCCAGGAGTTTCCAGACGTGTCTGAGTTAATAAAAGTAACAGAAAGACCTCTATGTGCTGAAAGTGCTATAAATTATTTATACCCTAAATTAACCTGTAAACATGCCTGTAAAGGTTTTTTTTTTTTTTTTCTTTAATAGGAAATTGGATTGACAGAACTAGTCTAGAGCCATAGAGGATCAGTGCAGTCAACCTGCCAACAACACAGTGAACAGATACTTACCCAGCCACACAGGCATCTACATGTCTGCAAGGGTGCATCCAAGGCTGAATTACTAACAGTGCAAGTGGGTAAGTGTCCCGAGGTCCCAGGCCTTCGTAGTTATTTGTAGTTATTCAAACTACAAATTTGTTTAATGATACGCACAACAAAACTGTAGATTTGTTAGTAATGAGGGTCCTGTGTTGTCTTCTGGGGGTATCCTGTGTCAAAATCCACTTTGAATACCTTAAATATTGAAGTTAATGTACACCTGAAAACAATCTTGTGTTTAAATGATCACAAATGTAAAGCAAATCTGAGACATGGTGGTAATCTGCTGTAGAAATACTGAATGCTTGATTTCTACAGCTTTAGGCAACGTGAGTTTTCAGCTGTGTTAGAAAACAACTTAATACATTAACTCAAGTACAATTTTGAGGTACGTGAACTTTGAGTATTTCCAGTTTCTTATATATACAGTAGTATACTTATGTACTTTAATTCAAATAGACACGTTTTACCTGTACCAGAGCATTTCTACACTTTAATTCAAATACATGTGCATCACTCAAAGCAATGAGAAGGACATACCACTTACTTCAAAGTTAATCTACATATCGTTTCTCATTGTGGTGGCGAGGCCTGTTGGCATAGCATCAAACTATCCGCAGGTATCATCTGTTCTTGTCTAATGCACTTAAAACCTGTGAAAGTGAAAGTAAAGTTGCTGGTTGGGTCATGCAGCTGAAGAAGAAGAAGAAATTTCAAGACATCACATATATTACATAAATTTAATTCAAAGTTAAAGGTATCACATATACAATAGTTAAGAACACTTTCATAGGTCTCCCAACAGTGGATCTTCACCCACTCCGCCCATGTACACAGCCCCAATATACACAAAATAAACTTCACCCTACTCTGAGTAACACCACTGTGTCGCACTAATGCTGCCTGCTGAGCAACAAGGACCTTCATAATAGTGCCAAAATAAAAGACTGTTAGATCCGTTTAGGCAGTTTAAGAGGGCACTGATTTCAATGATAAGGATCAATATAACACAGCTACGTTTACTATGACATCACCAAGAAATTGCATCGATTTCAGCAACAAGGTTCAGGGAAACTACTTCCAAATATCAAATTTAATGTAGTGCATTAACACCAGTTATCAGACATTAAACATGATGGTATGAATGAAGGATTGAAAACACATTATAAAAGGTTTATTATAAAACATGCATTTTCAAAGAAGGCTGAGAGAGATTTTTACTTTACACTATTTCCTTTCTCCTGTGGTGAGAGCAGTAGTTCCAAGTTATATTAGTTTCTGAGTGGAAAACGCCCACCGGCTACGCGTTTACAGATCGTTACTGCCGATCCAGTAGTCCAGACATGATGAGTGGCACCAACCAACATCTGGATGTTTTACTCTGAGGGCCTCGGTTTGGCTTGTAAAATTGAGAGACTGACTGAGGGGGACTCCACCTGACGCTGTGGCCAGAAAGAGTTGGAGGATGTTATGAAATATTCACTTGAAAGATTTATTTTGATCTTGCTTTTATTACCATCGAATTTTTCATTGCAAACTCCCTGGTGACTTGGCACTTCTGCAAACCAGACAGCGGGCAGAGAGAAAATTCTGCTTTTGGAAACGCTATTTAAGACTGTTCATTCAAGACTGTGCAAAAACTGAATTCACTGTTCTCTATCTCTTGTGCTGCCTGCAGACTCAATAAGAGTTCCCAGCTTTGATTATATACCTGCCAGGGACCTGCCAGCGCTACAGATGCAGATTTCTTCACCATGTTCACCTCGGGAAGTGTCACACTTGATGAGATACAAACCACAAATGAGAAAAAGGAAGCGATATAAATTGAGGGCTCCGTCACAGTGTTTTTTTTTCTTTTTTTGCTCCACCTGTAACTCTTCCGCGCGGGGCAGTTTAACTGAGGACGACATGGCGGTCGAACACAGACTTCCTCTGTTCCTGGACCTGCCTCCTCCAGCGCTGCTGAGCGTGCTCCACTTTGTTCAGCATGTTGGGTCGAGAGTGCGACCTGGACAGAACATTGTGAGCGTTGGCGAAAGGCTGCTGGTCCTAAAAACACAGAAAGGGAAAAAAAAAAAGCATGATTGGCCAACTAAGGTTTGATATACAAGTCAAAGTTGTCCATGTTATGTTATGTTGTCCATGTTATGACTCTTTACTAGATCTAATAGGAAAATGCATTAATCCCAAATGTCAGCATTCCTACGGTGCTTGCCTGTAGAGGACATTATGTAAAGGTGGTCAGTCTCACTTTAACAAAGACCACCACTACTGACTTTAGCAAAATACAACAGGTTTTGGGGAAAAAAAACAGAGGAGCTATTTCACAGAGCAAAAGCTCTCATTTGTTTAGGCTGTTATCTACTAACAAAACAACATCTAAATATGAGACACGACAGGATTTGGGTGACTCAGAACCTAGATGATGTGCTGAGGGAACCCTTGCAAAGCATGTATTAGCTCCTGACTTTCTGGCCTTCTACCGCATTAAATGACATTGACAGTAAGTAACGTTTTCTTGATTTTATGTCTCTTTGCAGTGTTTTGTTTCGTTTGTTTTGGAAAAGTACACGCAGGAACAACATCAGGACGATCACAGCCACATCTGCGACAAATGCAATGAAGAAAGTAAACCAGAATTATCAGATGGGCAGCTCTGTATCTACATTACAAGCCCGACATTTCCTCTATAATTAATGTACCAGCGGCGCTTCCGGTGGAATTGGTTTTCTCTTTCCCTTTGTTTTGGTCCCAGTGGCAGTTTGCAAGCTACTGTGCTTTGCGTCAGTCAGATAGTTGTAGTATAACTGTAATGTCAGGCTTTCTGTAGCATCACTGGTTCTTCTGTCCTGCTGCTGTGCCATACATACAGGTAACCAGGACATTGACCATTTCTTACAGTGATCTGGTCTGGATTTAGCCATCACCTTCCTTTCGTATTTAATAAAAGTGAAATCGTTTAGCAGTAACCATATGAAACCTTCACTACTGCTTAGTCATATTTCTACAGGAACAGTTTTTTTTTTTTTAAAGAAGCCTCTCATGTAACACTTCCTCTTGTCCAAACTCTGCAGCCGCATTCCCCCCTCGGCCCGCAGGCAAAGGCAGCCACTGTTTTCATTTGTTAAGATCTAAACACTGTGTCATCCTGGAGGAGGCCAAACCGATTCCCTGCCCTTTGAGTGCACTTAAGTGCAATGGTACTTCTGTTGCCTGAAATAGCTGCAGCAACTAGATCACCGTTATAAATTCAAGGAAAGAAATCTGAATCGGTTTTTGAATGCACTGCAATGCAAAGATTACTTTACAACCCCAGTTTACTTCAAGTTGGTCAGTAATTAGCTTTCCTTTCTACTCACTTCTAATCTAATGTTTTCTGAGATTTTATGCTACTGCAGCAAGAAATGTCTGTTTCAGTGATGGCACAGTTGTTCTGGTGGGAGAACAGAGGGTGAGCAGTCTTTACTGCTTGAACAAATTCACCTTGTCCCTCCTTCATTAAACCAACTTCTTCTAATCACATGGGCTGATAAAGAAACCTGACCTCTAACTTTGATGATGTTTAAGAATCAGGCCAGAAACATGCAGAGATAACTGAACTGAAAATGGTAAAAGCAGCCTGCATCGTGCACTAGTTTGAAAGTCTCCCTGCTGCAGCTCTTTACCTGTGGTTTTGGAGACTAATGGATCTGACAGAGTGAGACAGCACTTTTAAAAACTACACATCACTCCCCGTGTGCTGAGTAGCTCTCATCACGCTGTACTGTTTAAAAGGACCGCTGTAGCACTGCCTAAATAAGCCACTGTCAAACCTGACATTTCTAATTTCTAATTATTTTTTTTGTTGCCTTTCATGTATAATTTGGACAGCCCTTTTTAAATCCACCTCCTCAGAGGCCTTGGAGGATGAATCCCATGTGACGTTTTGCTACTGACATAATTCAGATGGACTCCTTTCTGTGTAGAAGGGTTGGGACAACACCTTAATTACTACAATTTAAAACAGTATTGTAATTATTTGCTTTGTGTTGCAATGCTGTAATATTTAGAAGAACACATACCCCGACATCATCATCACTTTGGATGAGCTGTGAGTGTCCAAACAGACGCCTCTTCAAAATGGGCTCCAGGAGAGTCAGGTAGACCATGTAGAGCAGCAGCAGGCCCAAAATGGAGAGGTACATTATGATGGTAACCTGAATGTACAGAATGATTACTGACTGGTTTCTTCAAAGCATAGAAAACACAGTGACAAATAATAAATTAGTCAAATATAAATGTATGGCACACAACCAGGAATGCCACACATTCATGATTGTAGCTTCTCAGATGATGATTGATTGCTATTTTCTATTTTAAAATGATTACACATTGAATATCTTTGGGTTTTGAAATGCTATTTTTGGTGAACAATTTGTGTGTGATGACCATTTCTTCACTATTTTTGTACATTTTTGTACAGCAAATTAATCATTTTAAATCAACATAAGCATTAAGAGCTCTACGGTGAAGAAGAGACAACACAAAAGCAAAGTAATCGATGATCCATCACTCTCTGCGGAACAAACTTCAATGTCAACTTACCTTAATGGTCCCTGAGCTCCTCTCTTCATATTTACACTCGCAGCGTAAACAGTAAGCCTCTACATCTTTCCCATCGACCGGCATGGGCTCAACTACATGGAGACAATTACTGAAAAACAAGAAAATACCTTTAACAAGCGAGTGGAAAGCAGGAAAGCGGGAAAGCTTGTATCATCGGAGGAATATTAGTGACACCTCACTCAACATACCAGTCTTTGAGAGACACATTTTGTTTGTAGATCTGACCCTCGATATCCTTGTACGGCGGGCAGATGCATTTACAACGAATGTCCTCTGAGTTCTGTGACAGACAGACCACATGCATCACATCTTTTTGGTTTTTTTTTTGGTTGGTTTTTTTCCCTTTATTTTAAGCATCTTCTCCCTCTTTACACTTACACACCTTCCTGTCTGTCTGTCTTGTGTATTTCATTATTTTACTGTCCTCTTGTTGAATCACATTTTATTTCTGTATAAATTTCATGGTGTATTGTTTATTGTTTTGTTGCTGTCCATATATTTAGCTCCTCAGCTCTTACTCTATGTCTGTATAATTCATGACGTGTTTATTGTTATGTCATTCTGCACTAATACAAAAGTATTGATCATAACATTGGTTAGTGAATGACAACAAGCTAGTTAAAGGCATTGTTAGCTAGCTAGCCTTCACACCTACAGCTGACAGTCCATTTGGTACACCGACTAGCTAAAGCTAACGTGATCTTGTACAGTACATCCTGCCTGCATGGGGGTTACAGTGACCAGATTTGCTCTGAATCTGTAGCTACATGTACCAACTAAACAGGCACCGAGTGTAAACTATATGATAACATATCCTCATATGTCAGCAATCCACAGCGTTAGCATCGTCTGGGTTAGCTTAGCTGGGTTAGACTTAAGCTAGCTGATAAGACTCGAGAGGTGATTCATCCCAATTGTTTAGATGTTTATCAATATTTTCTGTACAACGCAAGCAAACCCGGCTAACATTAGCCTTACCTTCGCTGTCACTTGGCTCAATAACACAAAACAAGCCACGGAAAAAGCCTCGAGCACAAACACGGACTTCATCTTAACAGCCTGTCACAGACCTCCAGTTTCTAAACAATAACCGCTCAAAATGTTTCCAGAAACAACGCCGGCAGTGTAAAATACTCCCTAAACACTAACGACGTTTGCCATCCAGCTAACTCAGGGATAAACACCATCAGCTTCCTGGCAGCTGACTGGCAGTTTCCGGAAATGGCGGCCGGTCTCCAAAGGCAGGACCACAGGGAAGCGCTCCATTATTGGTATGACGAGTCCCCAGCGGGCGGCAACATGTCAAATACTTGTAACCGACGGGTGTGTTTAATAACATTATTTGGTTTTGTATTAAGCCTGGTCTTTGAGTAAAAAAAAATATAATAAATATTTCTGGTAATTCTTCCCAAAGCCCACACGAGCCAAGCTACTCTCCGCCCTCGCAGGTAACTGGGAGGTACTTGCATTTAAAAAGAATGCATGTATTAGTATCAAACTGGTCCACCAGGAGGACCGAGGGGGAGAAAGAGCACCTGTAGTGGTACACATCATTACAGAACAATAAATAATATATGTAGTCCTGTTGTTGTGTATAAGTTATATAACAAAAATACTTACTATACTATATTTTATTTGATGATGGTTGATCCATATTGATCCGCGTTGTGTTTAATTGCTTAAGAGCCCTTGGAGTCTTAGTTTATTCCCAGGAGGGTAAATTAAGTACTAGCGGTCCACCAGAAATGGACCAGATGGATATGTACAGGGCACAGGTAATTACAAAAAATCTATACAAATAAATCAAGTTAGAAAGCTTGATGCAGTGTGTTACCCCAAATGAGTGTATGCAATGAATTTACTAAATAAGTAAAGAAAAAAAAGGTCTAATAGAGCAGCATTGGTGTGTGAGAGTGAAATGTCAATGTGTGAATTAAGTGCAGCTTAAATAATTTAAAAGTTCCGTTTTGTGCATCATCAAAGATAAAAGAGAAGCAGAGAAAGGGAATGAAGAACACAAAATAAGTTTCCTATCTTTATTTACAGCATATTAGATGTACAAAACCATAAAAAATATACATACATGTGTCATCTAAGACAGGAGAATAGCTCAATTCTATTTTACAGCACTTTTCATTTCTTTTCTCTCAAAATCACTTCCCTCCCAGTCCTCTGAGTGTCTGCACAATGAACACTTGTCTTTGGTTTCTAGTTCACAATACAAATTGTATTGATGCACTCTGAGCTGATGTTTTGCTGAAGCAGCTGATGTCTCGTGAATGCATAAAAGCCAGTGTGAACCTTTTTGGGAAAGTGAAAAGGCTAATTCATACACCATAGAACGCCAAATACATGGGCCACCAGCAACTGCAGCAATGCTATACTGTCAAAAATGTACGTAATTGCTACAATACATTAGTGTCTCACCTAAAACTTTTTACATCATATACAAAACATTCATCAGAATAATTGCTTTTGTGGTGCCACTACTTCTTTAGTAGTGCTAATGTTCCCAAGAAAACATTTGTGCTATATTTGTTTCTGACATTACATAGTATTTCTGTCAATTAACCTCTACCTGTGAAAGTAGCCTATGTTAAAACTAGATACACACTCTATATACAGAATTACTGACATTCAGTATATATCTTTTAAGCTACCATCATTTGTTTTTCATCATGATGCTATTAGAAAATGTCTCGTAACGTTTGCATTTACAGTATTTAGCAACATTCAGATCCATATATTTGCACTTTGGATTTGAAGCACGAGACGGTGACTTTAAAATCTAAAGGAAGTTATAAAGTCGTTACAGTTCATCTGTTGGTAATCAAAACATGTTTCCAAACAAAGTGAAGAGGTCCAGATCCCAATCTGAGGTGGTCCACGTGGGTCTACACTCGGTACCACTTTATCACCGATCATTTCTCCCTCCCAAACCTCCAGTTCAAAGCCCACTTGCTTGACTTGTCCACTTTCTCTTCAGGATCAGTTTTATCATGTGTGTAGTCCACTCTAGTATCGCTCAGTGTGAAAACAGGTAACTACAGAATAATCTTAAAGCGGTCAATGGATAAAACAGATACTCTGGCCAGTATCTACTCAGCCGGCCGCATCCTAAGGGCGAAGGAATCTCAGGACTTTGGAACGCAGGAAGCGGATGAAGGATTTGGGGAACATTTCTCTTGATTCTTGTGCTGTGTAGTTGAAGAAGTTCTGCGGGTGAGCCAGCACATCAAACAACGCCTTCATGAGTTTCTTGTCCTGATGAGAAAACATATTGCATTAGCGGAAAGTGCAAGAAATCATACGATGAAAGCCAAACAGAGCAGCAGCTGTACTTCCGCAAGCCTTCAAAAGAGGGCGCTACATGCTCACAGGACCTAAGCACAGACAAAACACAACCCCAAATCAATAAGTGGAGGTTAAGGAGGCCTGCTGGGAACCATATTGTAATGTCATTGGCACTGTTTAGGTTAGGGACATTCACCATCTCTGTCTGCCATCAGTTTTCTACTGTTTGCTCTCTGATAAAGATGTAAAAGGTCAGAAAGACACTTCAAAATCTTTTTTTCAGCTTTCTCTTTGTGTTTGTCTTTTTTCCTTTATTGTGTGAATATGGTGCACATGAATGTCAGGATGTAGCATTTGTTTTATGTTTTTATGTTTTTCTTGGTTAGCGATATGACATAACAGCTATGAATAAAACATTTTTTAAAATATATTTTAAAAGACAGTAATTTAACACTTTTTTATTTCAATTTATGTGTTCTATTTAATGTGGACGGAGAATAACAGATATAACGCAGGTAAAGTACCAAATTATACATGAAACATTGTAAAACACAACCACTCGTCACTTTAGCTCTTTATTAAACATCTGTATCGGCATACCTTGAGAATTTCCTGGTGATTCTCTGAGGCGTATAATCTTCCATCTCTGACTATGTCTTCTATCAGTTCTTGGTAGTCCTCTGAAACAAATAAAGCCCATAAGCAGGTCATTACTACAAATAACCAAATCAAATTTGTATAAGACGGTGAGGTAGCAGCATCGTAGTTTAAACCAGAATACATCACATTTCTTCGTACCATCATATGTCACATATGGGACCTGGAAGCCTTTCCCACTGTTTCCCTCGTTGGACTTGAACTGTATCCAAAGCCTCTTGGAGCGGGAGGTGAAAGCGATTGGACGTTCGTATGTCTGACAAGTCTCGTAGGTGGTCACAGAGTTGGGGAGAGCTGTGAAATGAGCATATGAGCACACAGGACGGCATCTATAATTATCTTACAACATTATTGCGAGTAGTCGGCTGTAATCCCATTAAGATAAAATAATGACACATTATTTTGGTTCTCCTGGGTAACATTTTTACACCATTTTGGACACTTTGATACAAAATTACATTAATGCTGCTTGGCATACGCAGACTGTAAAAACTAGTTTTTGTCACTTCTGAGGACATTATGACTTAAAAAAGGTGAATCTTGCCATAATCTTACCTTACCTGACTTATCTCAACATAAGCATAACAATTCTTAAACTTAACATGATTGACATACACACAGTTAAAACTTACAGCTTTTTCTCATAACTAAGTAGTCTCCGCACTCGTCCTCAATAGGCAGGTAGATTTCTGGGACAACAATAAGGATCCTGCGTTTGGGCGGTGGGTTTATGGTCCAGGTGCACTCGACATTCGATGGGTAGTTCCCCGGGTAGTTGGGGGACTCGATGTAGCCAGTGAAATCTCCCAGCTGTCCTCCACACTGTCGATCTGTAGCGTGACACAGATGTGACAAATAGTTATTTTTATTCTTGGTGAATTATTTGGAACTGAATCCCATTCATTCATTTAGTATGTGCACATGTTCCAGCGGCTTTAATGTACACAATCTTTACATACTTTTGCACTGCATGATGTTAGTTGAGCCATCGAAGTCCGTGGTGGTGTTTCCAGGGCAGGCGACGCAGTAGTTCTGCCCAAATTCTCCTTGATACGTGCCCATGGGACAGCGGATGCAGCGGTGTGTGCTGGTGTTGTAGTAATGTCCTGGAGAGCACTGGACTGCAGCAGTCACAGAGAACAATTAGTTTGTATACTGTTCCAAATATGCACGGTTAAAGGTTTTCTAAATGTCACATTTATATGTCAGCATCAACGACCAAAACAAATGTGCATAGTTTTTAAATGGCTTAAGCGCCTACATGTACAGACAATACAACAGCTGCAGAGGGCAGCAAAGTCCCATCAACACCCAAAAGAGCTCCACAGACTCAACAACCATGTGATACTACTGTGATGTACACACATACATTTTTCATACAATTGTCAGGTTTTTGTTGAGTTTCTTTTTAGAATGTATGTTAATAGATGAGAAACTCTACTAAACTGAACTGCACTTACAACAACATAACTATCATACCTTTGGTCTCACACTCCTGAAAGGTAAAAGCACCACTGCGCTTGGTGACCAGGTTCCCTCCACAAGGGAAGCAGGAGGTGCGTCCCACTTCTGGCTGGTACGCCCCCAGTGGACAGGGCAGACAGGGGATGAAGCCGTCATGAGAGTACTGACCGGGGGAACACTGACCTGAAGACAAACAAGCATTTGGTCGAGTCAGAGTGTGAACTGTTAGATGCAGAAATGTCTGCAGAAAAATGGGATGTATTTATTATGTTTCATGTGGAATATAATACAAAATGCTCTCCCCTAGATAAGAGCCTATGGTAAAAGACGAGCAAATGTTAATGGAATGATGCCATGTTTTATCTTAGAGTGCAACTACTCCTCACATAGTGTAACTCTTGGGTGACTAATACAAGCTGGGTGCTAGCGGGAGTTTGCTGATAGCTCTTGTTGTTTAGTCTGACAGAGGAGATGGGATCTGGGATTCAGCCACAAAGTGATGCCGATAACAGCACAGGAGGAGACCTGGTGGCTCCTTCAGCTATTATTCAGGACTCAAAGAAGCCGAGTTCAGCTTTTGAATTCAAATACATCTTCAACATCTAAGCTCGGGCTTATTTTGCTTTACACAAAGCAGAACATCTGCCGGGGAGAGAGATCTTTATCTGGGCACCATCGCTTCCTGTGTGGCTTATATTTACAAAACAGTTATCTACATTTCGTGTCCTTCTGTGCCTTCATTGCTTTTTCTGCTTTTGGTTTATTTGTTGCGGATTTTACATTGTATTTGCCTTTGGCTTATGCATTTTCTGATTTTTCATTTTTTTTTATTGTCCTTACCAACAGGATGAAATTCTAAAAGCCAACCAATCAGCCAACTTTTTCAAGAGCTTTAAAGCAACTGTTAAGACACTGCGAAACACATTTGTGTGCTTTCTTACCGAGACGTAGGCAAGAAGATTTATGCCACTGTCATGTCTGTATGATAGATATGAAGCTGTGGTAAGCAGCCAATTAGCTTAGAGCAAAGACTGTAAGCGGAGAAATAGTGAGCCTGGCTCTGACAGAAGTTACCAAAACCCACCAACCAGCCCCGCTAAAGCTGCCTAAAACATGTGAAACTATTCCTTTAATGAGTTCATATTTGTAATGCCTCTCCTATGATTATAGAGAGAACTGTTCACAGTCAGGGAATACAAACTGTGCAGACCTTTGATGACTCACAAAACAGCCGTCATAACTACTTACAGTGAAGACAGGTGAACTGTAGATGTGCCAGTTATCTTAAAATAGTGTCTCTAGCTTAAGTGATAAGAAGAGAACTAATAATATAATAATGTGCTGTCAATCTTACAGCTGTGTCTTCTTTCACATACTAGTACGTTTAAAAGCATGAACATTTTTGAAAAGTTATGAGAACCGAGGATCTGAAGATAGACTGTCATATGTCGTGCAGATTGCACAGACAGCACATTTTGAGCTACATATATGAAAGGGACATGACTTGACAGTCTTACCTCCACACTCTGACATGTTTCGAGCTCCGACCACCTTGGAGACTTCTCTTCCTTCGGGTCCAGGACAGACCTCACAAGACATCTGCCCCTCCTCATCCTGATAGGTTCCAGCTGGACACAACGCACACCTTCCCTGATCTGCGTCGTAGTAAGTCCCAACACCGCAGCTCACTAACAGACAGGTGGGGGGGTGACAGCAAGACAGAGCAAATTAATTCAATGATTTACTTGTAGCAAGACTCACTATAACAGAGCAAATTTTACGTAGGCCCGCAAGGTTTCTTCAAGGTGCTGCCAAGTTTGTGGTTGTTTGTCACATCTCTGAGATCTGATAGTTTTGTCTCGGTGCTGCGGTGAGTTTGAAAAATGAAACATCTCTAAATACTTAAACACACCTATTACTGTCTCGAAAAAGGCTGCTGTTATGTGTAATCAAGTTAAAAGAAAATTTAATTATTTAAACTGAAAACAAACACTAATAGTTAAGACACCCAAAACAGATTGATGTGTCAGAACGTATAATTTCCATCAATTTAGCAGACAGTTCAGTGTCATGTAACGCTTGTCTACCAAAGCCGGAGATAGACAGTATAAAATGCAGACATAAATCAACAAATAAAGCAGCATGCCCTGTGGCTGCACATAATCAAACAGTCCTAACCACACTGCGGATTTACACTATAAATACAGCAGTTCAATGGCATGACAAGATCATTAAAGTAAAGTAACCCAGACTTCATCAGCTGCCTCTCAAGTGTAATCAAACAGGACCGCGTACGTACTTGAAATGGATAAACACAGTGAAGAGCATCCTTAACACATCAAAGGCATTAGCGGAGTCTGGTTAATTTATCAATCTGTTGACAGATCTGAGAGTTTTACTTGCATGGAAATGACCACTCTAAGTATCATTGACTTGAGAATGTACCGGCACAGCTTAGTGGAGATTAAATGCTGCAACTCGTTAAACTAAAAGAGTCCTAAGCATTTGCATGAAGATGGAGAAAATATAAGTAGTGTGAGTTCGACAGAACAATCATGTCGATCTTCCATATTGCCTTAATGTTTTGGTTGAATTGAATGAATACTCTTATTGAAAGTACTTCACAATGTGCTTTACTTTTTATTATCTCCCCCTTCTTTGTTTATATGCTATTTGCCCCTATGTATATTATATTGTTTCTGTTTTTATATTTTGTCTGTCTTAACTGTGCAAAATATATTTTGTTAATATCTCCTCCTGTCTGCTGTAACATTGTAAATTTCGCAGTCGTGGGACGAATAAAGGAATATCTTATCTTATCTGATCTTATGAAAGGTTCTTCGAAGGAGTAGATTCCAATTTTCATAAAATGCAGTGAATATTCACATAAAATACTAAACTCACAGTTTCATAAAAGGCAAAACCTTTAAAAAAGTATCTTTATGAGTTATGTCTGTCAGTTCATTTGCATAAGGCAGCATAACTTATTTGGTTGTTACTCGTGTTAAATGTAGTCCTATTACCTAAGTTGACATAAATTTGCAACAAGAGAAAGTGAACATTTATCCAAGATTGTATTGTTTTAAGTCTTAGCAAATAATTATAAAATTACAGATTATTGATTATGGAAGAGAAGAATCAGTCATAATCACTGAATTTCAATTCAAGATTAAAAAGCATCACTTTTAATTGGTAACCGTTACATTATTACTTAAAATGTAACTTCAGTTGGGAGGCAATTCAAGACACTCACACACAAATTGCAAGCAAATGCAGAGAGACAGAAACACGTGTACAAAAACCCAGAATTAAGCTGTTAAAATGCTTTTCAGACCAACCTAATGCAGCCAGAATCTTTGAGACAAAAGAGCACCAACCCTCTCCACAGCTGCCTTTGTGCCCTACATCCGACACATCCTAATACTTGATACGACGTGGCTGTGCATCAGGGAGGAACTTTTAATACCACCATAAGCACCATCACCGCTTTTAAAGGCAAACACAGAAGCAAATCAAAGAGAGTATTTCCTTCTTATCTCCCAAAAGTGCCAGGGCTTGATTAAAGGGACCAAAGTGCTGTTTTGCTTTGGGTCCTCCCATTCAGAGTGATGCCTGTAATTAATTTGGGAATTACTGCGTCTGTCTGATGGTCTTTAGAACTTCACTTGAAAACTGGAGCTGATCTCGCACAAGAATAAATCAATTAAATCCCGAGCCTTTAGTACAAAATGTGCCTCAGTTGTAGCCTTTAAGCTGTCTGTAAGCAGAGAAACCTCTATCTCTAAAAGCTCGACGCACAAAAGCTTGAACGTAGATCCATTAAACGTGGCTCAGCAAATTGTTAGATTTTCCTCTAAAGAAAGAAAATGTAATTCTCTCAAGAGCAGTTCATTTTTTGAAACCTATTGTTTATTCTGAAAGACCATGAGGAGCCATCATTGCATTGTCCTCTAACAGCTTTTATTTGACAGAGGGAAGCAGTGAGAGAAGAGAGAGAGTGAGAGTGAAAGAGAAAAAAAACCTTGAAGCCTTTCAAATGCAAAGAACGCTTCTATAGAGTCCTCGAATTGATGGCCCCAAAGAGGTTTAAAAGACCTTTCACCTCTATTCAAGTCCCCAGTCTTTGCCTACTTGATGACATAGGAAAACACTACGGTATCACAGTGGTAAGGAGCTGAACCCAATAAAAGGGGTCAGATTTCTGAATCCCCCCATTCTGCTTGGCCCAATCGCTGCTCGCGCCCATCAAGCGGAGGCCCAAACAACTGATGCTAATTGATTCCCATGGTGTGGCTGAAGTCAATTCTCTTTAGCAGTTTAGTGGCTGGGGGTCATGCAAAGTGGCCCCAGCTGGGGGGCAGGGGGGACGCAACACTCAAACTGCCAGCCTGAATCAACAGCACTTCCTAAACATCTTCAATGTTAAAACAAACACGCAAACAAGTCGACTACAACAGTCTAATAGACGTGGACACGCACCATTCACAGCATCTCTGGATCATCGTAGCCGTTGACCCATTTGCACGTAAATACATAAATGTGTGCTTCGGTCACTTGCTGACGATGTTAGGTAAAAGAAATTTCCAACCCTCCAAACATACATCTGAACAACAACATATTTACATAATTGATAAATTAAATCATCCACAGAATTAATGTAAATAGAACAATCGTCCTTGAATATAAACCGCTGCAAACAAATGACAGAATCACGAGAGAAATGCCTTGAAGAGTGCACAGAAGTATTTTCTCCAAATGCAGTGGAGGCTGTGTTGTCATCCCTCTGAGGCAGTGAGAACAAGCCCCAAATGAGGTTTTCAATGGAGTGGGCAAACTGAAAAGGACTAAACTGCACTCCGAGCTAAGCCAGAGCGGGAGGTGGGGGAGGAGGGGGAAAATATAGCTCCTTTAAAGAGCTGGAGGTTAAGAAGAATGCCTTTCAGCCCCCCCCCATGCCGCTCCCAAATTACATGTCTACTCCCCTGCCACGGCCAATAGACCGCTTAATGTTGACCTGAAAGCATAGCGGGGGAGTTAAGGAATCAACTCACTTAAGACCGGTGTTACTGCAAGATAGAAGTAATGAACAGGAGCGCTTTTGGTTTAAATCGTGTCAAAAAAATATGGTGTTACTAGGAGACGTATACAATATAAAACTCGTGATTTGCTTTTTAAAAAAAGCTACCTCAACAAACTACAGGATATGTATAGCTTCTGACACGTTTTGGTCTGAAGTGCAAAGACATTAAAATGAATTATAACACTTCCACCAGCCCTGTTCCTCGAGGGGGAAGACCAAAACCAAAACACACTGTAAGAGTTGTATGAGGTTTACAGAAGATCTGGGTCTACATCTGATTCAAACATCTTCAAGATTGGCAGTAGACGTGCATATATTGAACAAAACGCATACCATTTGAATAAATATTTAGACGTCTCAACAGAAGAAAGGCACCAGTTTCCTCTCGCTGATATTAAGAAGGCGTGCAGAAGGCAGCAAACTCACTGTGAGGCCCGAAATCAGGGGCGCGCAGTCCCAACAGCCAGAGAAAACACATGCCAGCGCTCAGCTCTCCAACACTGACAGTGTGCGGTCTTATTTAATGAACATTTTCTCCATCACAGGTTGTATATAAAAACCCAACCAAGAGGCAGCAGCTACCAGGAGACCTGCCATCAGCCCTCATGTTACACTCTTATTCCAGGGAGATGCTGGAAGATCTCACGGCTTGGAGTGCCAACAACAGTCTCTCTGTTCTTCCATGCGAGCTCGCTCTCCCCTCCAACTAGCTCATTACAGCATGTCTGCAAACCAAATATGGCACTCATCTGGCCCACACCTGCTCCAAATCCAATCATTAAACCAGCTTGTCTAAATATATCTTACTGGCATGGACCATTTCAATTGCTGAGAGGCAGAGCCATTGCTGCCTTGTGTTAGGTGTAGCAAAAACAGCTTAAATCTGCGCTCTGGAGAGATGAGAAGCATCAATAGTTCCAGCAGAAGTGATTCCGGGTTGAATGGTGCGTGTTCTGATCTTTAATGCGGTTTCTGTATTGAATAAAAGGTAAATACAAAAATCAAACTGACCACACTTCCTGCCCATCAGCACTTGTCCTGCTGCACAGTGTCCTGGCAGTTCTGCTGGCTGGCCCAGACTCCGGCCGAGCTCGTAGTCGGAGCCGGCAAAGTGGAGGTGGAACTGTTCGCGGTTGATGGACTTCCTCAGCGTCCTGATGGTCTTCCTGAGCTTCTTCTCTGAGCGCCGGCGCACGCAGTTCAGGTCACAGCTCTCTGCTGAGAGAAGCATTTAATACTACAACCGTTTCCACAAGAAAACGTTCCCACACCTACCGTAAATTGTACATTCATGCCTTGGTGCTCGCATGCTTACCTAGACATTCACACAAAAGCACCATCAAGTCAGGGAAAAGGCAATCTAGGCCACCTCTTATGAAGAATTCAAGGGTATAAAACAAAAACACCTCGATTCTCAGATTCCCAGCCTAAAGCCCACCACCACAGCCAAGTCAAAACAGGAGATACTTTAACAGTTGGGTACATTTAGTGACGAACAGACAGCGGAGAAAGACAGATGGAGAAGCAGAGGTCGCAGGCAGGCAGGCAGAGAGGAAGCGCAGAGAGACCAACCTGTTACCTCCTCTAGGTTCACATCCAGCTCAAACTCAGCTGTTATCGAGGAGCCGTCCTCCTCACCAGCTTTCCTGCCGTGGCGGCTGCGCGTGCGCTGTCCAGACGAGGTGCAGCGCAGGCTCACGTAGCTGAACTGGACGTTTTCAGTGAAGAGGAACCTGCTATCTGTGGACATGGGCATGACATTAAAACAGCCTTCTTATGCGGCTAACTTGGTCATTTTTTTTTCATGTAGACGAGAGAGCTGAAAAAAAAGGATGTTACATCACAACAACAATTTCCTTTATTTGAAGCAATTATGTGCCCCTTCAGTGACTGTGAGGGATGTAAAAAGCCACGCCGAAACCCCGTGGAGAAGCAAAACAGTCCTACAATCGGAAACCCATTTGATTGATGGCTAGGTCAGACGCAACTGACAGGCATGCTACGGCTAATTACATCCTCCCCTGTCACAGTCAGACAAAGTGCTGCACTGAGACATTCAAGACAGTCAAAACCACATCACTTTCCCCACAAATTTCTTTCACATTTGCCTTTGGTTTTTGGTTTACTTTGATGCAGCCTTCAGGTCTGCTTTATCTTCTGAAGACTGTGGCTTTAGATGCTGGCAGTTCTTGGTAAACCCAAAATGTATTTTAACCAATGACGTGACGGAGCTGTAATTGTAATCATTGTTTATCTGTAATCTAGGTTGTGTGTTTGGAGGCAATGTTATGCTTGTTGTGTGGCAACCTCTGTACCTGAGTGGGCTGAGTTTAAGCTCTCCTTGAGTTTCTCCTGACTTCGTTTTAAGTTGCACTTCGCAGTGCCGGACTTAAAAGTGGCCGTGGTCTTAATGCGTGGAACACTGGCTACTTCTGGGCCTGCAGGACAGAGGAACAGAAAACCAAAATCATTTAGCTCAACGTCTGTATCGACTGACAACAAGTAAAGCCTGAGTTGTTCTGGAGTTACCGTTTTGTGTGGCAGAGCGGAAAGATAGATGTAAATCTGTGATGTTTTGTACTTGCCTAAGCAATACAAGCCACTGTTGTTCTTTTGTGCGTCAGCCAAGCAGGGCAGAGGCATTCCACAGGTCACCGTGTAGGAATCCTCCGTCCCTGAAAACACACAAGAGGCCGTGACACACAGACCAACCCAGACAAAAGTTTGGGTCACAAAAGCCAAGTCAGAGAGAGCAAACAGGCAGCATGTAGGAACACGAAGAGTCGCTCTGCAGACCGATGTTGGCGGCTGTTCACACACTTGCAAATCTAAAACAGCTTGACTTACTCACTAATTCCATTTCCATTAGCATGCTTTCGCCATGTTTTATCACCTTTCCATAACATGGCTGCATGCACCTGTACTGTACCATGCAGTTTGGGTATTATCATGCCATCGAAGTAGTGGTGCACCTGACTGGGGTGTGCCATCTGATAGGATCAAACATGTCATACAAGTTACTGCTCTTATTATTCACCAAACATGTACGAGCCCCATTGTTTGCTACGCTTTGTCAGCTCTGATGACGTCCATTAACTCCTTGCAATGTTTCAGACTATCACGTGATCCAACGATTGCCAGAAATCAAGTGGAGAATTAGTGCTAGAGGCTCAGTTAACAGGTGACTGGATAAGTCAACGCTTCCAGCAGCCACCTCCCCACTTCAGGCCTGCTATTAGTTTTTATTAAATGTTTTGGTCCAACATCATCTCAGTTTTTAACAAAAGAAAACCTAGATGGATTATTATAAATTTGATGTCACCTTTTAGGCCACAATTACAACATGAAAGGTTTTTTTTGTGGAGGACTGATTAGGTTTCTAATTTTCAGTTTGAAACATTGCAAGAGTGAAACTGACCCCATTGCAGCTCTGACAAAGTACACCAAGTGGGAGCAGAGCAGTGAGAACACAGTGATTCTTTTATCTGTTTGTTGAATAATGAGAGCAGGAAAATATGCAGGAGCCTAACAGAACTCACAGTGACTCCTATGTTATGCAAGAACTACAGTCCCTGACAAAAGTCTTGTCGCTTACCAAAGTTGTTGGAACAACAAACAACAACTTGACTTGTAGTTGATCAATTGGAATCTGAAATGGCCTATATGAAAGGCAAAGGCCTCTGGATTATGTGTATTGTACCAAAATAAGGTTTTGTATCATTCATTGAGTTTTATCATTGAATTAGAACAGAAAGGTCAGATTTGGCTTGGACAGAAGTCTTGTCGTGCCTTTAAATGATTCAACCAATCATAGATTAGAGCTTCACCTGTGACAAATACTGTAATTAACACATTCCCAGGTGTGTATAAAAAGAACCCCAGCACACCAGACCTTCATCTAAAGTGCAACCTGACCTCTCACAATATGCCAAAGATTCAACCACAGATCAAAGTGCTGATCATCAAGAACCTGAAGACCAAGTCTGCTGCTGAGGTGGCAGACATCTTCAGTGTATCCAAACATCAAGTGGAGAGGATAAGAAAAGAAACTGCTGAAGTTCATGACAAGCCCAGGTCAGGCAGACCCCGTAAGACAACTGTTCGAGAGGACCGTTTGTTGCTTCGACAGTCCAGGGCCAGCCCTTTTTCAACTGCAGCAGAGCTACATGAGAAGTGGTCACCAGAAACCCCTGTATCTCGAAGAACAGTTTGTCGAATTCTCTCACGCAGTGGTCTCCATGGCCAAATTAGTGCTCAGAAGTTAGCATTAAACAGAAGGCAACTAAAAAATCGTGTTGCATTTGCAAAGGCCCACAGCTTGGTGAAAGGATGGACAGAGGAAAAGTGGCAGAAGGTAGATTTTTCTGATGCATTGAACTGAATCCCAAACGCAGCAAATACTGCAGAAGACCCGCTGGAACCCGCATGGACCCAAGATTCACCCAGAAAACAGTCAAGTTTGGTGGAGGAAAAATCATGGTTTGGGGTTACATCCAGTATGGGGTGTGCGACAGATCTGCAGAGTGGATGGCAACATCAACAGCCTGAAATATCAACAAATTCTTGCTGCCCACTACATTTGAAACCACAAGAGAGGGCAAATTCTTCAGCAGGATGGTGCTCCTCCTCATACTTCAGCCTCCACATCAAAGTTCCTGAAAGCGAAGAAGGTCAAGGTGCTCCAGGATTGGCCAGCCCAGTCACCAAAGAATCTTGATGAATTCTGGGAGTCCTGCAAGACTGCTTTCTTTGCCATTCCAGATGACTTCATCAATAAATTATTTGAGGCGTATGGATGCAGTCCTCCAAGCTCATGGGGGTCATACACGATGTTAATTCATTTTCCCAAGGGACCATAGCTTTATGCTGTGATGTTATTGTACCATGTTTGTGTATTCAAAATAAAATATAATTTCTACCGTACATTTTTTTTTGTATGCGACAAGACTTTTGTCAAAGCCAAATCTGACCTTTCTGTTCTAATTAAATGATAAAACTCAATGAATGATACAAAACCTTATTTTGATACAATACACATAATCCAGAGGCCTTTGCCTTTCATATAAGCCATTTCAGATTCCAATTGATCAACTACAAGTCAAGTTATTATTTGTTGTTCCAACAACTTCGGTAAGCGACAAGACTTTTGTCAGGGACTGTAGTGTATGTGCAGTAGTTTTGCGGGTCAGCTTTAGTTCACAAGAAGAAAACACTCAAAAAGAAGATGGATCTGCAGGTAAAGTGATTTGACAATAACACAACGGGTCACCGTGGCGGGTAAATTGTGCTATACGAAGATTTGGCTCGATCAACTCACCACTGCTGATGTGAACTTGGGACTGGCACGTCAGGAAGCAGCGGTCCCCTCCCTCCTGCTTACTACAGTTCAAGGTAGGTTTAGAGGGGGGTTTTGCAGGTGGTAAACCCTCAGCCTCTAGATAGAAACCACAACAAGACTCCAAGGTAAAAAAGAACACTTTTGATTGTAACAAGGAGGAAGAGGCCCGTGAAGACGAGGCACAACATCCTGTCAGCATCGTAGCATTTCGGATGTTTTACTCAAGCACAAGAAAACCAAGTGGCAGAAAATTAAAGAGAAAAAAAAGAGAACAGAATTCAAAGTATCTCCTGTTTTTGTCCCCAAAATTTTTGTCCAAAAAAACGACTGTCACACAATTTCCAGACAGAAAGAGCATCAGCATTCAATAGATGCGCCTCTCATATAGGAAGAGGCGCTGGCTTACCAATGCAGTCCTTTTTGTTCCAGTGTAGCTTATAACCAGGATGGCAAAAGCATTCAAATCCACCCATGGTGTTCTCACAACCCTGCTCACAACCGCCATTGTTCACACTGCACTCATTTATATCTGAGACGAAAGGGGAAAATCATGATTATAATTACAAGGTCCATTTTCAAAAACACATCAGTGAGCAGCTTTCGTATGATTTTTTTACCCTTTAACACATCACTAAATTGAGCTCTTCAGTGTTTCGCTCAAGTTGTTAGGCGTAGCTCCCTCCGCCCAGTGTAGACTCACCTCCGCAGTGGGCCAGTCCATACATGGTGTAGCCTTTGTTGCACAGACACTGAAAACCACCGGGGGAGTTCACACATGTGTGATCACATGTCCGCTCAAAAAAACACTCATCTATATCTGTAATCAGAATCAGGCAGATGACATAATAGCAGGGCAGTCAGTTGCAATCTTCATCAGGAGGGACTTCCCACCCACAGACACATTTTTTGCATTTGATCCTGAATTTTCCCACTCAGTGAAATGTGGCTTGTACAGTATGTTGCATCAGATAAAATAGCATTGGTTTCTGATAGTAATCACAGGTGTAAAGAGGGCGGTGTTTCATTCAGATGCCTGAAATGTAGCTGTAATTGCATCAGGTCAGCATTCTTCAAAAAGGTTAACAAAAGCGTATCCAAGTTAACAAAAATCAAAACACAAAAACAGAACATAACACAGGAAAATAGTTCAATCCCTGTAACTTTAACTCTTCAATTATGTATGTGGCTCTTCCTTAACACATGTGGTCATAAAAGTACAGGTTAAGCCTTTTAGACTTGAAAGAAATCATGTACAGGATGCACAAAGAAGCTATGGCCATCACAAACATCTGCCAGCAGGTCCAATTTTGTTCCAATCTTTGCAGGCTGTGCAGAGTTTGAACAAAACAATTCAAGAGCCACATCTACCTTGACAAGAACGTTCATCTGTCAGTAACTTGAAGCCTTTCCTGCAGTTGCACTCAAAGCTGCCGATAGTGTTCCTGCAGAAGTGTTCGCAGCCGCCGTTGTGAAGCTCACACTCGTCAATATCTGTGAGAAACAGGTGAATGTCCTGACAACTCCACAAAACCGAATCAGTGTTTGAGTAGAGCATGTTTTTTTTTGTGGACTGGCAGTCTGACCTTTGCATGTTTTCCCATCCGGCTGCAGCGTGAAGCCGATGGGGCAGCTGCAGCGCACGCCTGTGGATGTGTCTTTGCAGGTGCAGTCGCATCCCCCATTGTTCACCGCACAGGTCTCTGAAATTACAACACGCAACATGAATGTACGCGAGTGACCTTCATCCTTATGAAATATGCTACATTATTCTTCAATGTCAGATACTAGATCCTAAAACTGAACTTTGATTTTCTCAACATTGTGCTTTCAAAACACCTGGAGTACAGAGTCAATATATATTATATTAGTTCTTGTCTAAATTGCTTTGAACATACAAAATACTGCTTTAAATATTAAAGGCTGACGGAAACAGACAAATGAGGCTCCAGGGAATCATTTGTATGGTGCACAGCTGTATGTTTGGATGCAGAGTGCACAGGTTAGGTACATGCTGACATCTGGGCTCACCCCAACAACATGCATTACTTATGAGACAGGACCAAACAGTGCCAGCCATGTAGTTGGTAAAGTGCCAAAGAGATAATGTTTTACACGCATTGAGTGACCCAGAATCACACAACTGATAAATACTAACTATACAAGAAAAGATTCACACTGTGCCCCTCCCAAATGGAAGGAAAACGTGAAATGTACCACACTGTCACAAATGCACATATTTTTCAGGGTGGAAAGCGGGGGCGAGAAAGCGAGTGCGGAGTCATTTCACAGTTTGCTCAAAGGGCTGAGGAATGCATCGGTTTACTAGACATTAGTCCTCTCCCCCTGAGTGGTTCCTGGCAGTTCAACACGCTGTCACGAAAAACACAAATTCGAGCTGTTAGTCTCTAATTGTAGGAGTGTGGTTATTACCCATCAACAGTCTTCGTTTGACCCGTTTGTCCACCTCAGTGAAGGACGTGACGTTGTGGTCTGAGGACTCGGTGGTGGCTTCATCTCGTTCTGTGACACAGGAAAGCAATCATCAATAGAGTAGGAACTGGTGCGCAAATTCACTACATTTATTAAATAACACACTCGCGATGACTTTTCTTTTGACTTCAGCTCTGGGTGCTTGTGTTGGTCACATTGTAGTAGCCAGAGGCATGTTTACACTTGAGATATTCAGCTTGCAGGGGCTCGGTGTGCGTTACATAGCACACCACATCAGTAAAGTGAATCTGGAGACAACATTGCAGCGATATGCCTGGACCTCACACACGCTGCTGCTGGAACGAGAGATATTACCCAATATCTGATCCTTATCCTTCATAACCATTGTGTAGAAAAATGCACACTGCCTAACAGACGAACTGACAGAGAGATGTTTCCAGTTGCTGTGTTTTCATTCATTCATCAAGATAGTCTACGCATTACTAAAGAAACAAAGTCCCACACACTGTAAGCTGCTCCTGGAATGTGCACTCATTGAGCGGAGGTCTAGTTTTGTTATATTTTGAACAGAAATTACTGAACACTGAAAATACGTCAACAACCAGTTTAAACAAGCAGTTTAAACATCCAGTTTTCCTGTTTTGTTTTGCCTTATATCACTTTGGGGTTGTTAAAATCATCTTATTCCACACTCTCTGACAGCACAGTGCACATTACCAGCTTGTTTCAGCTCTTCGTTGAAGCTAGATGACGTTATGAATAGAAGATATTTTACAGATGACACTATGGATGAAAACAGATGATTCTATGGATGATGTTATAAACATCCTGTTTCTTCAAACCCTGGACTCTATTCTATTTGACCCAAAAAAAAGAAAATCTTAACTCAAGGTCTACTTACCGACCTTCTCAACCACATCCAAGCTGGTAAGTGGACCTTGGTTTAAAAAAAAAAAAAAAAACTACTGTTACCGAGGTTGAGAGAGAAATTTCATCTAATTAAAATATTCTAGACATCTTGCGCAACTTTTTGTATACATTTCCCCCAAAACTGTGTGTGGCATGTGTGGTGTCTTTGGAAACTTTTGGATATAATTTAGCTTTATGAAATGACTGAGCTACAGACAGATCAGTTTTGTATTAGTGGAGTCTACAAACAGTGTGCTTACCTACACACGACCTCTTGTCAGGCTGCAGGGTGTACCTGACGTGACACCTGCATATGGGGCCGTTCTCTGTGTCCTCGCACGTGTGCTGGCAGCCTCCGTTGCCATGGTTACAAGTTACTACAGGGTCGACAACATGTAACCATAAGACGTATCATCAGCGCAACATTTGAAGCAAACGGTGTGTGTGTGTGACTTGGTGGGTGTGTGGTGCGAAGTTAGCTTCATGCCGCTGAGCACGTACAGATGCAGCCTCTCTGGTTCCTGGCCAGCTCGAACCCTGGGCGACACTCACAGGCCACACCCCCTTTGGGCGTCTCTTTGCAGATGTGGGCGCAGCCGTGCTCCTTATTCATACAGTTGAGGCCCTCTGGGATAGAAAGAGGGCGAGAGGTACACAATGAAACTCTCCTACAGTGACTGACCGACTACACACAAAGGCACACACACTGAGAGATTAGTCTGGCATCCTCAAAGACACTGATTGTTCTCCCGCCTTACACAATCCCAAAACATCAACCATTGTGTTATTTTTAGCACTTCTACAGAGGAAAACTAAACTCTGTAAGCAAAGCAGAAGTTGCTCAATCGTGCATTCCCTGAGGAAAAGAAAATCTCTGCAAACTCTTCCAGTATCTCCAACATGATAAACAAATGAGCTGAGATGAAGCACCATTAATACAGATGGGTCACAACTGAGTGGATAGGCCCACGGGATTTAAAAGGGTTGTCAAGACCCGACGGAGTGGAAAGCACTTGCATTTAAGTTGACTTCAGTCAAAAAGACAAAACAAAGGCACTTCAGACTAATCTGTGACATAGACCATATAGACCTGAGTGTTGCAGTTATTAACTTATTTTGTTCTCTGGGACACAGAGATCCTTTTCCCACAGCATGTCGCTGCTGCAGATAAAAGCTCAGTGACGGGAGCCAGCTTATACCTGTCACCCCTCATTGTGCCGTCAATCTTGATTTGTATGTGAATATTGGAGAATTTTCTGCATAATTCTCTGCCTTTTTTTCACAACTTAATACAATTAGCAGTCCACACTTGTCCACAAATACACACACACACACATAATACAAACTTAAAAGCTACTTTTATAAATGAACCATACATTGTTTTAAATGTTGCTTCCACCACACTTTTTTTTTAACAAATTTATATTTGTGGGAACGAACCCAGAATATCGGCAGTAATCCTGTGCTTCAGGTGCAGTGCAACTGTGTTGTGAGGCAAACAGAAGGAGGCATGTGACGTGTTGGACACTCACCCACGGAGCGGTGGATGCATGTGTGCTGGTTGTTACTGAGGAAGAAGCCCTCTTTGCAGCGGCACTCATAGCTCCCCATGGTGTTGACACAAGTGTGCTGGCACCCACCATTGTTGAACTTGCATTCATCCACATCTACAGGACAGTGGATTGATTGCATCAATTGATAAACAGCATTTACAAAACTTTGGAAAAGTACTTGCTATATTCACAAATGAGCTTGTGGCTGTTATGTCCACTGGTTACAAACATTGCAGATGAACATAAAGTTTTTTGCAAATCAAATGTCAGGCATAAATATTTATAAGTCTTTTAATTCGCTGCATGAACAAAACCAAAACTGTTTGTCTTTGGCTACATTTGAAATGTTTACCAAAGATGGCTCAAGGAAAGAAGTCTGAGCGAGTGTGAGAAACCTCACGTCGAGCCCACACAAACATGAACTCTTCACCATCAGAGCTGATGATTCAAGCTCTCTATCGCAAAAGGTTATTTACTTTGTGGTGTAATGCTGAACTTACCTAGACAGTTGTGTCCGTCATGTGCCAAATTGAATCCGTCATAACAAGTACAGCGATAATTGCCAGGTATATTATTGCACTCATGTACACAGCCACCATTGTACTCCAAGTCGCATTCATCAATGTCTGAAAAGTAAACACCACATGAAATGAATGTCTACCCATCCATTGTCTATACTGCTTATCCTTAAGGGTCGCGGGAATGAACGTTCCAAGTTAAAATCCTAAACTTTTTAGTCTTTGAACAGTGAGATCAAGAACTTGAATGCAGCAGGCAGATGTACAGTGTATATCTTAAAGAATTTATACAGAACAAATTACCTATATTCCCATTAGGAATTCAGAAATGGTGCCACAACGCAAACATGTAGTTAATATTAGAACCCAACCAAATGCCATCCTGCATTAAAATGTGTGCCTAAACATCCAAATTCTGTGATCCCACTGTGACACTCAGAAGATTTGGGTAACCACACATGAATGTGAATCAAACAGCTCAACAAAAAGGAGACACATTACCTTCGCAGTGTTTTCCATCTCCTTTAAAGCCTGCTTTACACGTGCACTTGTATGAGCCTTGGGTTGTCTGACAAATAGCATCAATATGACAGCCATCACTTCCCTCTGCACATGGATCTGTTGAAATCCAAATGAGTCTTATGGGCCATAATGACTAAAACACTTTCAAACAAGTCAACAAGTCAAACAATGTGGCTTTAACCGTGTCTGCACTTTTAATTTTGTCATGTTTTATGAGAATATACTAAAGAAGACAAGCAAGAAAGCTCATTTAACTGACTTGAGTTAAAGGGTAAAACATAAACTTTCCAAGCCTAGAGCAGGCAATCACAGAAGTCCAGTGAAAACTAACCAGATGGTTAATAAGTTACATACAAAACAAAACTTATTCTACAAGCGCATGTTAACAGGGAGCACATAAATTTACACAAGAGTAATTGTTATATGGCTACACATTTAGAAACAAAAAGAAAGTTTAAAAGTCACCACTGGGGAAATAACAAGAGCGCACTCCTGAAAGCGTGCGTAAAGTAGCACTCTCCACGACTGGAAAACACAACACACACACATGCACACACACTCACTACAGTCCCACCTCGAATCTCTGGACGCGCTGCGCTTTGGCGACTATTTAACAAGAGCAGAAACAAACAAAAGTCCCTTGCAGCCCAAATAGCTCCCATGGTGATATGATCCAAGTTTAGAGGTCTTCTCAAAAGGACTCGGACGCACTGAAGTCGTGACCGAGCGTCCGCCTCATTTTCATTCTAGCCTGTCAATCTGCTTCACAAGGGGCTTTTGAAAAGAGAAAGGAGTGAGTAAGTGACTGAGTGCGTGTGTGTGTGTGTGTGTGTGTGTGTGTTTGAGAGAGTGAGAATGAGTGCGTGCGTGCGCGTACACGTGTGAGTGAAAGAAAACGCTTTTGAACCGGAGCTGCGTCAAGTCACATAGATCAGATCGGCACATCCGGGAACTTCAAGCTGGCGACAAGTCCCCGCCCCTTTCTGGGGGAAAACAAACGACAGCCGCCGCTGAGTTTAATGTGAAATAGCGGTACAAAATAAAACCAATAGAAAACCACCTGAATGGAAATACTTTATAAATGACTTGAAGACACCATGTCAGGCAAATATACATACACTCTGCTTGACCCAGAAGCCTAAGAGACACAGAAAAGATTCTTTTGGTCCACCTTCAGTCAAATCCCCTGATCCTCCAGCGTCAGGATGGTGTGTTAAAGTCCGTCAGTAACCTCCCTCAGTTAACAGAGGTGTCCTACCTGAACACCTGGTTTACCTTATTGAGTCTCCAGGTTAGCAAATTACAAGAGATGTGTTTTACTATGCAGTTCTACTAACGGTATGCTAGCTAGCAACAGCACTGTACCCTAACCTAGCTAAGATTATGCTATAGCCTATGAATTAAGTTACATTAGCTCGGTCAGTGTAGCCTGAGCTCAGACCAGTTGTCAACCAAACGGTAGCCTTTAAAGAACACTGGTCCAATTATAAGATACTTTAACGAGCAATTTTTGTGCAAATATTATCTACCTTGATTTTGCTAGGCTGACAGTAAGGGTCTTTCTGATTGGCTGAAAAAAAGAACCGCTCTAATTGGCCGAAAGTAAGGGGCTCTCTGTGTGGCTCAAAGAAACAGGCACTCTGTTAGGGCTCCTATACACTAGTTGTTTATGTAGTGCCGGATCTCAGGACAATGATACAGTCAGGGTAGCATCTCACATCTAAACTAAGCTGGTACAGGGTCAAGAAACACGTGACTTGTTTCACACATGGGCACATGAGCGGCGCACAAGCATGTAGCGTTAGCATGTAGCTTGGAGCCATAAAACCCTTCTATAAGGATCTTTTTCAGGATATGGGAGGGAACAAATCACAACTCCACAGCATCTTTTTAGCATAGCATTAGCTTAGTATTTTTACATTTACCTGTTTAAGTGTGGACACTGTCGCCATCTACATGCTTCAAAGGACTGTTTTCCTCCAAGAGGGGGCGTGGTGATGAGAGGTACTCTGGAGGACGTAATGCCGACTGGAAAACCGGAAGTTTAGAAGATTTGCGTAAAATGTAATAACGCCAGTGCGCTGACGAGACTTTTATTTTGAAAGCTATGACCGGAAACTTAATTTTATCGTAAATATAGATTATTTTAAAGTCAACTCTGCAAACCTTGAACAGCACCGTTAGTCAAATAACGTGGCTGCTAAGCAACACTCGTTAACAGTTCTAATTTACAACGAACTGAGCCGTGGTGATGTTAGAGAGCCTCCATTTTGTGATGAACGTCTTTGTCCCGCTGCTGCGGAGGATGAAACATCTTTAAAGGCAAAGAAAACGGCAGCTAACATTAAACACTGATGAACGCAGCCTTCCTCTCCCCTCAAACATGAATAATGATGGAAGCTAAAAATTCTAAGGGCCAAACTTCACTGTGCGTCTTCAACAGCGCTCAGTCCTCCTGTCCAATCTTACTATTTAAGTTTGGATGCATCTTCGTAACTTTCGTTATTATTTCACATCTAACTCATTGTGGCCAAAGTCACTTACTGTTTATTGGTTAGTTTGACTTACATATGAGTAACTTCACATGCTGTTGAGGTTTAGAGAACAAACTCCTCCACACTGGTGAGTTCAATGTGCATCATTCAGGTCTGTAAAATGTCTCAAATGTGGCTCTTGTGCACCTCCTACCGGTGCGCACACATATCACAGGCACAAGTTGTTTTAATCTTTTTATTACAATGCATATCTACTTTGTGGTACAATATACAAAAAGCATAAAAAAAAAAAAAAATCTACATTGCATGTTCAAAAGGAAGTGCACAAAATTAATAGATTTTCCGAAAGACTCTACACCAGTTATCAAAAATTCAGTTTAAAAAAAAAAAGCAATAAATAAATATAAATTACATGATAATCATAATGAAAAGGTCAGGTAATTCATTAAGGCACGTCATATCCCAAAATGTACCTCGCAAAAAAAATAAAAATATGGCAACTCCCTAAGGACAAAAACTAGCTTATTTCCCTGCTTAAAAGGGAGCAGCATTTCTCCTTTCAATAAGAATCAAAACATGTTCAGCATTTAACTACCCTGCCGCAGAAACGTTTATATATTAAGCAACTTTACAGAGCATTGCCTGTCAATTCATGAAGTCTGAAATTGGTTACAGTAATACAAAAAGATACCAAAAACTGGAAAAACTGTTTTCATAACAGTATTAATTTGAGACAGTAAGCACCATGGTTAAGACGGTGCAATCTGAGCGTAATCTTAACATACCTATGAAATATCTTGAGACAATTATGAAGTGTGATTAGAAAACTGTAAAATTATTGCTGAAATAATGGATGCTTTATACAAGCCAATTTGGTCGAACGAGGATTCATCACTTGATACTATATTAGCAAAAGTGATAGAAAACCCTCAGAGTACTTCTCACATTCAAAACGTCTGCATAGTTTGAACTTCGACAATTGCTTCGGAAGATAAATCACAGCAATGAGTCACAAATACATTTTCCCTAACAGCATTTCTCTGGCAAAAATGTAGACTAACCGTAAAAACATGCGTCTCCTACGTGTCCAACTTTAGCAAACAGGTAAGAAACATCGCAGCTCGCTGATGCTGCAATTAAGCATCAAGCTTTCCCTGCAGTTTATGCACATCTCTAAAACACAACACGGAGAAAATTAGATGTGAAAATGTGCTTTAAATTTAACTGGCTTAGCGTAAAAGTACATGTTTTCAGCACCTTTCAGACACATTTTTAAAAAGAGCAAACAGAAGTAGTGGCTTGCCGTTCTGTATTTTAAGAAGGCTTGGATGTGCCGAGAGCCAAAACACTGTATTTACAAAATCCATTTTAAAAACATTTGCTTTACAACATGCACCGTCATTTCATTGGAGGCTGTACAACAGAAATAAATAAATCACTTCGGTCATTCCAAGGGAGAGGAATGTACTGCATGCATGGTCTAAATACATCTGAGTCAATGTGCATCAGCAGATGAACAATTTAAAAACGGAGTGTTTCAAACTTGAGGAATGCTTAAGATGAGAAAATTTCAGAGATCATTTGTTCTTACCTGTACACGCATAGATTAAAAGCTCATTAAATTCATAGAGAACAGTTGCACTAAGGATGCCTGGTGTAACCAACAGCTGTTTGTACTAAAAGATAAAATCCTACAGACAGACATTTGCACATATGGAGCACACAGATAGGACAAAAACATGGCAGCATGTTGAAGAGACACTCCAACACGCACAGAAAAGCTGGTATTAGAAATAGCTGGTGTCTTTCATATGCACACTTACAATTTGACAAATTATGAAAAAAAAAAAATAGAACCGTCTTGATATGTATGGAAAAGTGACAAAATATTTACAAAACGTCAATCACTTAATACAAAATAACCAAAAACAATTCAAAGAAAGAAACGGAGCCTCAACAAAATGTTCTTCCTGATCCTATAAATAACACTAATGCCCATTGTACTTTTTTTTTTCCTTTTTGCTTTCTATAAAAAAAAAAAAAAAAATCAACTATACAAAAGTTAAAGAAAAATACCCATATAAAAAAAGGAATTTTACACAGAAAAGAAACGTCTAACTAACTGATATAATCGGGGGAGTGGAAGTGAGTGGGGAGGTCTGCCACTGGAGACAAATCCATGGATAACCCTACAGGGGGATTCAACAAAAGTGATCACCAGGTTTCTTTGATGTCTTCTGGGAGCTGCGGAGGAAGCGTGTCTGGAAGGTGTGTGGCCACCTGCGTGGACGCCAGTGTCTTCTGTTTTTTGGAACTGCAGCAGGGCTTGAAGAGCCGGGGATCAATAATCACCTCTCCGAACCGCCCCTTGTAGACGATCCCACAGCACACCTTCTGCCTAAAAAGAGACCGAGAAATAGATCAGAATGACCCATTGAGTCAGTCATCATATTTAAAGACACACAAAACAGTTTGATTAATTTGTCCAAACACAAAGCGGTTCCATGAAAGCAGTGGCTCGCCTTTTCCAGTATGAACGATCCAGGAAAGAGAAGATGGACGGAGTAGAGCGTCTTTGTTTGGACTCGATGTCCGAGCCGTCATCTGACTGGTTGCTGTAACTGGGGGACTGTGCAGGAGACACACTGGAAGTTGTGCTGTGGGCATCGGAGTCTGCTTGGAAAACAAAAAACACAACACTTAAAACACAGTCAGCAAAATGGTGTGGTGGATTACGGATTATAATTTTAACACTTATTTTTCCAGTCTGATTAATTGGGAACAGATGTGGAATTCACAAAGTCTTAATGTTTTGGTTAATGTTTCCTGTTGAATAAATACAATTAAAGGTCAACAACCTTAAGGCAACACCTGTTCAATTAATTATCAGTTAATCTGCTGTTTTTCCCCCTTATTTCATTGTTTAGTCTACAACATGCAAGATAATGAAAATGTAGCAATCCAACGACTAACAGTGCAAAATACAAATTTCAGTTAACGATTATACAACAACTGATGTTCACATGAGGCAGGCATCAGTGACAATGACATTTTCTTTACATAATTTTTTTTTTTTAAATCAAAATAATTGCCAATTTACTTTCAAAAGCATTTGTTTCAGCCCCAATGACACTGCAGTCACACAGTGCTTGCTCTAACCCAAAGAGCCACAAGATGCTGCTAATCAGTCATTTTTAAAATCGGGTTGTAGGTTTAAGCTGAGCAGAAAAACACAGACACTGATAGTATTTGCAGGACCGTGATATTAGGTAGTTTTTCCCTTAAGCATGCCGTACACTTACTTTAAAGTCAACAACTAATATTCTTTGTGTGACAGCGATTTTTCTAGTCAATATATTTAAACAACTTACTTTGTCTCTTTAACTTGTGAAGCTTCTTCAGCTTGCTCTTCTTCTTCCCGTCGCTGTTCTTGATCTTCTTGGGTTTTGTCACCTTGAAGCCCGGCCCAGCTCTGGCATCCACCACCTGAGTCAGGTCAGGCAAAGCATCCAGTCAGATTAAAAGGCGCAGCTCGATAATGACACAAATATGATCCTGGCACACTGCAAGCACACATCACTCACATGGTTCCAGTTCTTCTTGGAGCCATGAGGTAGCTTCTTCCACCTCTTCACCAGTAGCACACAGGCATTGCAGATATCGCCAACACGATCTTCTGACAGCCTTTAAGGGGGGAAAAATGAAACAAAAGTTTAAAAAACACCCTGATGCATTAATCTCTAAATGTATCTACACAAGCAAAATACACAGATCAACAAAGCACAATATGAATGAATGAGATTTTTTATTTTATTTTTTTTTAATTACCCAAAACAGAGCCTGAACGTCTCTTCATATCGACTGCTGTCTGTGAAGCGTGAGCTGGAGGACTTGGTCTTGCAGATGCAGCAGCCGTCGTTACTCCGGTAGATCTTTGACTTGTGAAAGCCAAACATAGTCTGCTTGTTGGTCGGTGTTGTGGCAAAAAGAAAAACACTCTAGAAATCGTAAAGAAATAGAGATCGGTCAGTGTGGTCGCCCTCGTGATAGGCACTGTGGATGTCTGCAGACAGTTGTGCTTTCTAATACGGACAAGGGGGCGGTCCCTACACACACACACACACACACACGCCACTCTTAAATCGTAATTTTTAACACATCCTGTATGAAGCCCACATTGTTCGGTATACAGAGCATCACATCTACTGCGCATAAATGACTGAAAGATCATAACTAAGTTTGGCTAAAACAGCAACATCCTGGGATCTTTGGAATTTAAAGCCACTTTCGCGGGAACAGCAAAAGTTACAAAAAAACAAAAAGCCTGACATTATACTGGTGTTACAAACTGATGTTATCGATTCTGTTAAAGAAACAACGCTTAAAATGTCCATACAGGTTATATTTGGTGGCGTGGTGAGTGGTGCAGGCAAACTTTCTCAACACTCCGCACGGTGGATCACAGAAATGTTACACCCACAACATCGTGCTTTACTATCGTGATCTGGCGTCAATGTTACTTTTCTGAACACCGGTCAAATCGACTGGATACTTTCTGCGGATTTTCTAGCTCAAAAATACACGGAACACATTTGGTGTAAGACGTCGTTCAGCTGTGGATTTGTTGGCAGCGAGAAGTCGAAACAAAAAGCGGACAGCAGCGCTCTCTGAAGTGAACAAACAAAAAGCTACCGGGCTATTCGTTGAAATATGTGCAACACGCGTGTCTAAAAACACGCACAACCATCAACTCAGTGCGCGTCGTGCATGTTGTAAATATTTTAATAAAAATGCAGAAAGTAGCGTTGAGCCCGTCCTTCCCTTTAAATTCAAACTTTTGCCCGCTAGAGCGCCAAATATGGTTCATTGTTGTTAGCTGTTAGCATGTTGGCTAGCCGACTGCGCTACCATCACCACGCCACGCTCTCGTTCACTTCCACGTTAACCCATTGTCAAGTCGACTTAGTCTTACTACAACAGGTCAGGCTACGGCTAAACCACATCCAAACCTGTCTCGCCACACATAACAAACTAGTAGAATTTCACACATGTATCGTTGGTTTGAGAACGGGAGAGATAACAGCGTACTCACCAGACAAAAACTTTGAATCTTGGTCGTATTCTTCTGTCGCAGTGCGCATGCTCTTACTACTAATGCATACAGCTGGTCATTAGAATAGATTAGCATAAAAAGCCGGAATGAAAGGACCGAGCGCACGGTGACCATATAAGGAGTGCAGCCGTCGGGTTTGAACCCCATGCAGCCAATCGCTGCCGTCCTGCCGTGCTCCTCAGAAGAGATGCATGCCGGGAGACGTAGTGAACGAGCGGGAGATCTCCGCCGTCACAGTCGTTAACGGTCTTCTTTTTAAACTCCATATCCCATAAGCCACCTGGCCCGAGGCTTTGAAGAAAAACAGCTATCTGACATGGCGCGAACGCGTTTGTTGACATTTTCTCAGCTGAGAAAGCACATTGATCCGAGGATGTAAATCTGTTCATTTACAGCTTTTGGCGCCCACACAGTTAAATCACTGCTGCATTACTTTTAAAAGTGACTATCTGTAGGTGGGAAATTCAATTCAGTTTAGATATTTTGAGATCTTTTCTACTTATTAAAGATAAATACAAAGTAGGGCAACGGTGGGCAGTTTAGATTAGATTTAGGGATTCTACATAAAAGTATTTATATTACTGATTAATCTGAATATTATTACCATGGTCTAGTGAATCGTTTGACCAATAAAACATAAGAAAATACCTTTCAAAAAATCACAATTTCCTAAAGCCTAGTTTCACATATTAAAATTGTGTGTTTTGTCTGGCTGCCAGCTCAGAAGCCAAAGGTAATACTAGATATAACTATAGCTCACTATAATTCAAGACTGATAAGACCTTAAAGAACATTTAAGAAGCTGAAACCAGTGAATCTTTGAAGCTAGAAAGCACATTCAGAAGATCTATTTATGTTGATCTTATTAATGTTACCTACTGAGTGAATAAGTGGTTAAATCTAACAGAATTAAATCCACATGAACGCATTACAGATGCTTTATTCTTAATATATTTTTACACTGTACACTGTTGCTCACTTAGTAAACACTACATTACACAGCTATGTCAATAAATGTACAACAGTATTGGAAAACAAAAATATATATCTCCCAAGATGCTCATGTGTGGGTCACACACAGACAGGTACAACACAGTCAATCCAGACGTTGTTGGCACAGAAAAGAAGTCCTTGACATATCAAACCTCTTGTCCTGCACAGTAAAGTTCAATGTATGTAACGGAGGAGGGCCCGGTAGCACATCAAAGACAGTCCGATGTGGAGTTTTCAGTGGGTTGAATTTTCTCTTGTGGATATTGCATAGCAAGAAACCATGATGACAAAATCAGGAGGGGGGGAAAGAGCGGTCTCTTTTTTTGCTCCTCACATGGGAAGCAGGAGATCATCCTTTATCACGAGGAGTCTGCACAGATCATCACACTGTTTTTGTTCAGAGAAGAGGGCAGATGTAGTGTTGGGCTGACGGTATGGGGGAATGGCTGGTTGGAGGTATTTACATGAAGGCTGTCATCGTGATCCACTTTGCACAGGAAGCTGGGTCAAGCATCTCTTTGAGGACTCGTGTCTGGAACACAAACCAAAGACTTGGGGTACTGTCCTTTATCCAGCTGAATATACTGTCCGTCACTGGATGCAGGCTCAAGCCACACAGTCTTATTATCATGCAAGAAGGACCATTTTCTCCACTGAAGGTATTCCATGTAAAAGATCTGCATACTTGTACGTTTCTCAAGGAAAGGCCCAAATGTAACAGCCTTTTTATTTCCATGTGGGTGAATCATCTTCCACACTACAAACCCCCTGTCATACACATACTTATAAAGCATACTTCTACATCATTTGCTTTAAGCTCTGCGTAATGACATTGGAATCTGAGTTGACAACAGAGCAAGCAACTTGACCGATTTAACAAAATAATACTGTTTTTCTCTGAAAATATATTAACAGTTTTGATCCTCACTTTCCCCTTAAATATAGCCATTGTCAGCAGTTCACGATAACAATGAAAATATTTAGCTTTCAATAAAACATTATAGCACAAGTAGGTCAATAATGTGAAAATCATGGTTCATAATAGAAAACATATTTTTAACATCTAATGGCAACATCATTGAGGATAAAAATAACAACATATCTTGAAAGGCTCATTGCACTTAATATATGGCAAATGTAACAGTAGCTTTAATATAAGCCAGAAAATGTCCTTTGTTCAAGTCAGTTCCTGCATATAAAAGGTTCAGTTATTCTTTTTAGTGGTCCCCGGTGTTCTTCCTGTTCAGGTGCAACTGATGGGAAGTTGGTTCGGTTTAGATACCAACACCTTTGACAAGCGAAGCCTCCAGGGTGATGTTGAACTCCTGCAGAGTCTGTAGTACTCTGATCAGAGAGTTTACCAATGAGCGGTCCTTGATCAGTGCCGTCTCCTCGTACATCTGAGCGGTGATTGGACAGTCTGCGAGCAGAGCGATCCAGTGATGCAGCAAATGGTCCCTGAGAGAAGGAGACACAGACACACGTTGAGTCAACACAACAGCTTGACACTGTCGGCAATCACTGCATGTTCCAGTTTTCCAATAAAAAAAATATCACTTGAACCTGTGGCGGTGTAGATACAGTTCAAAGGCTTTCTTCCTCTACAAAGGCTTCATTCAATCCAATCCAACTTTATTTATAAAGCACATTTAAGCGCTGTACAATCAGACTAGCAAAAACCATAAAACAGTTTAAAATACAAAACAACAATAAAAGCATCAGGCCAGTAAGAAGAGGAAGGGCTCTCATACGGAGCTAAAAGCTGAGGGATAAAAATGTGTTTTCAAGCAGGATTTAAAAACAGGCAGTGTGGGGGCCAGCCTAACATGTCGAGGCGACTCGTTCCACAGTTTGGGGGCTACGACCTCCGCTGTGCTTCAGTCTCGATCTTGGGACAACCAGAAGCAGCTGGTCAGCACATCTGAGTGACCTTGATGGGAGGTGTGGTTGTTAAGGGTCAGAGATGGACTGGAGCTGGGCCACTTAGTGATTTATAGACAAGCAATAAAATCTTAACATTAATCCTAAAAAGTATGTGGAGCCAATGAAGAGAGGCCATGAAGATGTGTGTTATCATTTGCCTGATGAATGACATAAACAATTAATCTATTAGAACCGTTGGCGATTAATTTTCTATCAATTTGATGAATTGTTGCAGTAGTGCTATTTTGTGTAGAGGAGTCATGAATAGAAAAGGTTAAACAAAAAAAAAAAACATGCACACAATACGCAGGCACATCAACTCTTCTGCAGGGAGGAGGAACTGACAGAAACCAATAAAATATCTGATACTTCAAGAATCCTCAAAGGAGAGATCCTTTTCACTTGCAGTGCATGCATCCACAACCATTAGAGATGCAGTGTCTTAACCAAAGACATTTCAGCAGGAAGGATGGATCTGTATCAAGGGGAGCTTAAGCCTGATTTATCGTTGAGCGTTACCCACCTTGCACCCAGACAGACGAGCATCTGGAACTTCCCGTCCTTGCCGATGTTTCTGGACGTGTTGTTGATGGCGCGCATGAAGCGGCAGAAGTGTCGCACTCTGGTTTGCCAGTTTTCATCGGGGGCCACCTGCCGCTGCTCTGCACTTTCAAAGTACACTTGTGACTTTTCTGTTCGGGCAAAAAAATATTAAACAGACACATCAGGTACACAGTTGATTACAGTAAAATGAAGACTTGTTTGAAAGAATATTTGATTCCCAAATCTTTCAAACAGACACACCAAGCTTGAAAGGTGATTGTAAAACATTTGTATTGTTTAAAAAGAAATGCAGTCCATTGCAACTGGCTTTAATATCAGGAACTTAAGCTGCTGTTTTTCTTAAAAGAACAAACTTTTACCTGTGAGACAACAGACAACAGCCGTGTTTGACAGTCAAAATATTAAGGTTTGGAGTGCAATATTAGGGAGCATCAGTAATGATACAGTATAATAATGGTATTAAATCTTTACCCAAGAAGTCCCAGATGAAGACATTCTTAAAGAGTCGCGGTGATTTGAAACCGTGCTGGAAAACTTGCTCCAGAGCCCAGACGAGGCCATACTCCCCACAGAGGAGAAGGGTCAGGCTGCCTCTCTGTGGAGAGCAAAAACAGCAGGAAAATGCCTTAAGTTAGAGACTGTAAGGTCGCTGATTTCTCACAAATGACAATTAAATGGAGCACTTTCTAGATACAATTCTTTTGAGCTTCTCACATCTAGTTATCTCATTAAAATAACACCCTACTTCCCAATATCTTCCAAGGAAAGAGGGCTAAGGTGCAAAAGTGTTTGGGACCCTGTGCAGAATACACAGGACGCAGTGTCTCACACGTCCTATTTTATTTCAAAACAACTTCCAAGTAATTAATCGTCAGGACAAGAGATAACGGCAGCAGTGAAAGTTTGCCAAGTGTTGTATTAATTCATGAGACCATGTCAGATATATTTTGCAGCTATCGTATCAGCATGAGAATACAAGCATGCGTGAGAGAGGGATGTAGGGAGGTCATCGTGGGCCTCTGATAGAAATACATGGTGACAGACGCAATGAAACACAACAGAATACCATGTCTTTTTCAAATTTAGAGAAAATTTTCAGTCTTAGCCACCTCCTTACATTGTTTTGTAGAGGTTTTGTAGAGGTGGAGCAGAAGTGAAGGGGATTTCCCTGAAAAATCCTTTGTACTATGACTACACAACGAATGGCTCTTGAAACCTGTAATCAGTTAAGTTATAATGTACTTAAAAAAATCTTCAATAGCCATCTCCTTCGAATCCAAACATCACTCAGTGTGCCCTTATAAGTAATAATTAACAGTATTGGTGCCTCCAGATCAGAAAAAATTAGCAGGTGTCATTCTAGGCCAGAAAAAACATGATCAAGAATAATAAAGTAAATTTGTTAAAACTAACAAAAAATCTCCTTCAATATGTTTTAACAACGTCAATTATACTGCACAGCTAACATGTTTCTGAGCGGCTCGGGGACCACCGGTGCAGAAAGCTGCTTTTCTTCGCTTGTGATGAATAATAGAAGTACATGTTGGGGCCTGTCTAGACTGCTGTCTCTCACCTCCTTCTCCGGCTTGTGGAAGTGCTTAACAATCCCATTGATGGCCTCTCCCACTCCCTCCTGGATCTGACCGGTGTTTAGCTCTGGATGAGACAAAAAAAACAAAACAAAGATGCTGTAAGACAATATGAGCAGAGACAGGGAAGGAAAAATCCCCATTCAGGTTTTATCCATTTGTTTTTGTGTTTTCTCGTTCATGCCTTTGAATCTTTACCACATTTCTTTACCATATTAAGGAGAAGACATAATAAAAGGCACATACGCTGCTATTATTTAGGGGGTGGTAAAGGTGACTTGTGGTTATGCAGATGAGTAACTTACTTGGTTTGCTGTTTGGTGAGATGGTAACAAACCTCCTCATCATCCCCGGGGACTGCTGCATGGGGGGTGTGCGGCACATCCTCTCGTCGTTTTCTGTGCTGGGGGTCATCAGCTCTCCCACCAGGATCCTCTCCAGACTGCCGTCATCCACGCCCTTCCCCAGCCACCGGCCACACGGAAACCTGCACAGCAAACACATTTTGTTCAGTTTTTATAAGACTTGTGTATCGAAAAAAGAAGATTATATTTGGTAGATCTCAACAGACACACTTACTTGTACGTGTGCCCTGTGATCTCGTTGCGGACCACAACATACTCCACCAGCCACTTTGCGTACAGCCCCGTGTTATCATGACCCATCTGCACTGTGGTCAGTTTGCCCAGGTTCTGGCACTGAGAGGGGGAGAGAAGCATGGTGAAACCCCCAAACCAAAGATTTTTATTTACACAAGCGGATAGCTGATATTGTTTAAGTACAATTTCGGTTTAATACAATTTGGTCTTATTCTCAGAGTTTTGGTCATCAATTTTATCTATAATTTGACTGACAAAAATTTAAAATTATTACCCAAACTGTCTGTTCAAGATCAATTTGGACATCTCGTAGTCACGCACACAATTTTCTGTGCAATAAGGTATTATTACTGGCATTTTAGGTACGCTTACTTTCAGTTTCACCTTCAAATAAAGTGGTTTATTTAATCAGGCTAAACACTCGTGTTTCCTGCCCTGATAACCTTCATCACAGCAATATGATGACTAAAACTACAAAACTAAGACCAAAGTTGTAATAAAGTGGAGTTATCCTTTATCCAACAATTAACACAAACCTCAAAAGTTATCTCCAGAGTATTTCTGGGGACCTGCAGGACTCCGGTCTCTGCCAGCTCGCCAGAGACACACACCCAAGGGTTGGCTGTGAACATGGAGCCGCCCAGCTTCTTGCTGGGAACAACCACCACATGGTAGGGGATCACTGGGAGACAGAGAAGGGGCCATGTCATGAAAATAACACCATTAATAAAACCGGTAGCCAATCGAAAGTGGCGTCGGGCTGTTTGTCATCAAAGTAGCACTCACTGATGGTTGTAAAGACGTTGGTGAAACAAAAGTAATCCACAGCATTGAAGGACAGGAGGTGGTAGAGAAACTGCTCCTTCTCATCGTCACAACGGAGGAAGGCGTAGCGCTTGTACAGTTTTCTAAAAAGAAGGAAAAAAAAAAAGACTGTTTGAGACAAGTGTAAAAATAAATAATAATACTTAGACATGCCAAATTAAATGATTTCTGTTATATTTAAAATAGATAACCTGCTTAACAGATTAACATGACAGATGAATTTTGGGGCAAATGGATAACAGAGCGAGTGCTGTTTGATATAAAGTAGAGCAAATGACAACATAAGGTCACAAAGGCAGACAGAAATCCGCCTGACCCAGTTCACCACTCAGATATCAATTATGAAGAAGGCTGTGAATTATTTATGCAGCGGTGGACTTAAGTATGATGCTTTGCAATTTCAAAGGGGTTAATGTATAATAAATGTGTAGATCACACATCAGCTTAATTTCACATGAGGCAGACATTCCTACACAAACACAGAAACAAGGTCATGATGAGGAAATGCAAGAGGTAGGAACAGACGCTCCGGGATCTTCAATACTCATTGTTGTAGTGACTAACTAAATCTGTGTGTTGTTTTGCTCACTTGGTAAGCTCATGGTCTGAGAGCAGCTGCTTCAGGTGTCTGGAGAGCAGCTTCTTTTCCATAGAGAGGCGAACCCAGGCTCTGGCCTTACCCACGTCGGTCTTGATCTCGCTGATGTTCTGGATGTGTCTGCAAATACAAGCAGAGATCGAGGAGTTAGAGGAGCAAAGACCGGGATCCCTGTTTCCCCCCTGTTTTCATCAAGTGAGAGCTAAAGGAGTCTTCTGAGACAGTGTAGGAATGGGCCAAAATCAAACTCGCGCTTTGATTATCGTTACTTCACTCGGATGTTTGAGCTTCGCTGTTGCAGAATGATGTGTGTTCAGAGTTCAGAAGGCTGCTTTCAGATTCATCTGCTGAAGTTTCTCCAGAAATCCTGAAATCACAACTAGTTTGGAAGCTAAACCTGGTCCGGTGTAAGTGTGATGTGATGTCTTGGTGCACAAGCACTGAGGACAGATTTTTTACTGAAGTAGGAGACATCTTGTATCCAACATCAACCTGTTCCACCACAATACCTTTAATAATGCATACAAATAATAATTGTTTTTTTTTTATTATTAATCTATTATGATTAAGTCTATAAAATGCTATAAAATAGTGAAAAGTGCCTGTCACAAGTTTTCAGAACCCAAAGTAACATCATAAAACATACAATTTTCAATAATATTAAATATTAACACAGAGAAAAGCAGCAAAGCGTCACATTTGAAAAGCGGCATTAAATGGATATTTCATATTTTAGAATGGTACTAGATTTTTTGATTGATAACAAATGATCAACTGATTAACTCAGAAATGATGGCAATTATTTTCTTCCTATCTATCAGAATATTGTTTTGGCACAGAAAAATATTATTCAAAAACTCTGGCTCTGGCTTTTTTAAACCCTTAATGATCCTTCGTGATTGTGGCATTCAGCACAGGTCACAAAACAGCTCAGTCTGCCTCTGCACTGGCATTTTTAACCACAGCCGTGGTCCCATGTCATCGCTCCGAGCTACTATCATGCCTCTGATGTCCAGACACATTCCCTTCCACTCCACCTGTGCCATCGGCTGGTCTGCTAAGAGCTCCTCGTGTCTCCTCCTCCTCCTCCTTCCATACCCCTCCCTGTCTCCACGGCAACAGAGGAAAACTACTATCTACTGAATGCACTATTATTGTTGTGTCTAACCTGCAGTTGTAACATGGGTATGAAGTATTGTCATCAACTCTTAAAATTATTGGCTGCCTGTTAAAACAATGTGATCAATTATTAAAAATCTGAGTGTGTTTATGATGGCGTGTGGAGGAGGGTCTATCCATCAGCGGGGCAGAGATGAGTGTCTGTGCCCTGAGTTGACCCTTCCTCTCCTCTAAGTCAGCCTGGCGGGGGGTCTGGTAATTAGGTTGGAAGTAACGTGCTGTTACACAGACTCACTCGCAGCCTGCTTCTCACAACACAAGCCCTGACTCCTAAACTCTGTCTGGGTACAGTTGTTCCCAGTTCAGGTCTGGCTGGGTACTGTTGCTGCATGTCACCTCCTCTCTCTTTCCCCACATTTCCACGCACACGTCTCATGACCTATTATCTTATAAAGGCTGAAAGTGCACACAAATACGACTGGACTGGAAATAAACTGGAGGAGAGCTCTTTCTGTAACAGCGTCACTACTATGGAATGCATATCTTCTTTTCAGTTGCTCTAGAAAACTCACTTTTACTGTAAGATATTCTTATAATTGTATTGTAATCTGGCAAACATGTGTGTATGCGAAGTTAATGATGTAAGAATGTCTGTGTATATTTATACTGTGTGTTTATTTGGCATTTTATTTTGTCCTTTGGGTCTTATTGCTTTTTGCTCTCCCCTATAAGCCCTTTGTAATTGCTGATTTTGATAAGTACTATACAAATAAATGCTCTCATTAACACAAAAACACAAATCTCATCTGAGAAAAATAAGTAGAACCACTTTTGTTTTTAGAATAACTAATGTAAGAGCCATACTGAGGAAAAGCAACGTGTGAGTTAACATTTTAAAAGTCTGTACAATCATTTAAAATAACTATGTGTCTCTGGAGTACTAGCAGTCTTAGATATTTTGCACTCATATTAATGTTGTGGTGGTTTGAGTGCTTCTGCTACTGCTTCAGTTGATGAAAGACAGAATGAAACAAGAAAACTTCATGCACTGTAAAGAATCAACTATATCTAATAACCAAGTGTGAAACTTATGAAGACACCCTTATTAACGGGGGACATGGGATCTCAAAAATGATTCAGTCACTGAATCAAAACAGACAAACATGAACATATTTTTTTATATCTCCTCCTGTCTGCTGTTACATTGTAAATTTCCCCATTGTGAGACTAATAAAGGAATGTCTTATCTTATGTCATCTTACACCATAACCCCATACAACCTATTTGTTGTTGATTGTTGTTGAATTGACTCATACAGGGGCACTAAGAATGTGGCCCAAGACATTTTTTTTCAGTTTTTGAATACACTATTTAATTGGTGTTGCCTAAATGATCATTCCTCATTCAGACAACTGATTATGACTGCAATATGGAAATCTCCATGTAGGTATTGTTTGACAGTTCACCACAAGGGGGCAGTCTTAGTCCAACTTTTTTTCCTACATTTGTGAACCAGCTTTGGGTGCATTGGATGAAATTGTGCTAGACTTCATCCTTCGTTCCTTCATTGAGCTCACATCTAAATAACCTCCAGTCCCCCTCACCTCATGTCCTGGATCAGGGAGACTTTAAGAGGGGCCATGGCTGATCCACCGCCGTCAGATTTACGTCTCTCAGTGTCGTGAATGAAACCTGGTGTAGTTTTAAAAAAAAGATGTTAGTGTAGTCCCTGATGACGGAGAAGTATAATTGCTAATTCCTTAATGTGAACTGGTTTCAGTATTTACCTGGAGGTCCCAAACTGCCTGGAGTTGCATTTTTCTTCTCTTTGCTCTCCTGATAGTGCAGCAGGTGGGACCACAGTGCAGATTTACCCTGAAAAAGAAAGCATTCACTTGTGCTGTTATTTTCTCTGAGAGCGTTGTATGTCCGCCAGCTGTACGAGTTCAATCCTGTTAAATGGTGACTGTGTTGATTTGTTTTTTGCTGACCTGTTTAACCTGCAGCCCGTGGCTCCAGATCCTCTCCAGCAGGTCACAGAGGCTCGCGATCAGAGTGTTTTCCTCCACACCGGTGATGCTGACCTCTCCATGACCCAACTCCACGGCCTCCCGACCCATCTTCTCCACCAGCATCCGCTTCGTCTGCACAGACAGAAACAGATTAACACACAGACACTGTTGTTACTGCACGTTCTGGTGACAAAGCAGTCAAACTCATAATTTCAGACTAGCCATGTCCTGATATTAATGTTTGTACAGCAGAAGAAATAACTTACAAAACAGAAGAATAATGTTGGTAAGGGCTTTAAGTGGTTTGCAGTGTTTTATTTCAGGCAATTTCATTTCATTGAATCATACTCTGTGATCACATTATGTTCTTTTATTGTTATTAAATACCAAAAGGATTCAAATTTAAGTCTCAACCAGGAAACAGTTTATCAAATGAATGAATTTCTAATGAAATCTTTCTCTGCCAAGGCAGCGGTAACTTTCATGCAAGGTCTGACATAATGAAACGTGTATTTTTGACATGAAAAGCATAAAATTCAAAAAGATTAAAGAGGTACTCCACTGCTAGAAAGATGGTATGTTCACAAAACTGGGCTGTTTGTGTAATAGAAATGTTTTTTTAAATTGGTGCTACATGACCAGAGAAAACAAAAGGCAGAAAATCTACAACAACCAGAATGCACTGCGCCTCTGTCCTCACCGGCTGGCGGTGCTCGACTTTCGACTTCTTCCTCCATACTGTATTCTGACTCATATAAGTGGCGCCACATGTCTGACTCCAGCATTAAACTGTTAAAATTGTTTTCTAACAGCAGGCAGACAAAATAAATCTGTAGTTTGAACAACAGCCCAAGAGGTAAATGAAAGTTAAACTTGGTTCATTTGAATATAGAGTACTACCCACACTGTTCTGATACACAGCTGGCTGAAAATAAGCAGCTTCCCCTTAAATGAAAACTAAATGTGGACATTACACCAAAGGATTGAGATTCTCTGTCAACTTTATTGGTGTTTTTTTAAAATAGGTTTGTATAACAATTAGAGCACAGTCATACACAAACCTTGTTCCTGCACTCCTTCAGCAACCCTTCAACAAATTTCCAGTTAGTCTGAGCGATGACAGAGGGCGACAGGTTGGACAGTTTGGGCTGCCTGATGGTCGTGCCCAGGTTCCTGGCTTCCTGGATGTATTTCTAATAAAAAGACAGAAAATTCACGCAGCAATTAGCGAATCACAAAAGAACAAAAAAATCAACCAGTTCACTGGCAGGCTCACATCACTGGTGAAGGTCACTACAGAGGAACATGGAAAACTATGGGAGATCAGTCAGGTTATTCTACAGTAATTTAGGTTTTCTTGACAATGGGTCGCTGTGCTTTTTATATTTCTGTCCTACATATGACGAGACGTTGTTCACAACATTAAGTGACATCATATTAAACAGCTGTACGATTAACTGTGGTTATTATTCAGATAGTCAAATATTAAATGGGGAAAAATACAGGCTAACTGAAAAAGAAGATTACTCAGGTCTAAAACAAAACAAGTTTATCATTTGTATATGTAAAAACAATGTATATATCATATTGTACTTTTGTGAACTTGTTGGCATTTTCATTTCCGCCCACTGTATCCCCACACATGACATGCCCTAGAAAGTGACATGGATTATCAGATAAAGCTGATCTGGTGGTGGTGAAGGAAGCAGAGGGAGGAAAAGACCACATGGGTGGACTAGTCATGTGGTCCCAGTGTTAATGCTCAAGGCCTCACAAACTAGCAACACATACCACGTCCACAGTCACCGACTTTAGACAGGGCTTGTAGGACTGCGAGAGCCAGTAGTAGTCAAGAAACAGCAGGAGCTGCAGCTCCGGAAACAAACACTCTACATGCTGAGAGTGTGTGAGCGTGAGTGCAGGAGAGGCAGAGAAAGACAAGAAGAGACGTCACCAGAAGTGTGAGATGGGAGAGCAGACAAGGTGGTAAGAGCGAAGTCAAAACAAAGCAAACAGAGAACAAGTCATGCAAAATGAACAGAGACGACAAAGCTCAGGCAGTCAATCTGTGTGAATATGAGCTGAGAGAAGAAAACACTGCGGCGACCACGCACCTCTCTCTGGTCATTGTCTAAATAAAGGTGCTCAGCGTGCTGCTTCTGACGATCCCGCCTCCTCCACTGGGCAGGAGCGCTCCTCTTGGCCCATCTGTAACACAAAGCAACACACAGTTGATCAACTTTGCACAGCAATATAGTAGAAGAGCCGACAAGCTCGGATCGGATACAGACAGCGAAGGTTTAATTCAAATAAATACAAATTACAGTGCAGGGTTTTGATAATAATGTGAGATATTCACTTGTTGCTGGTGGGCCCAGTGGAGAGCACGTCAGACTGCAGGCGGGGGAAGAAGCCCTGCTCGTAGCGTCCCTGACCGATCTTCATGTCCAGCAGGTGTGGGTGCAGGGCAGTGTGGTCGATCTTTGTGACCCTCATTTCAATGGCTTTCTCTGCAAGGGGAGGTGTGGTAGGGGTGCAGAAGATGGTTTCATCTTGAGTAATCAAGTACCAACAATTAAAGTTTGTGAGATCATCTAGTCATGAATTCTGCATGATGTCTAAGCTTCTTCTCCAACAATTAGTCATTTGGGATTGGTGAGGGAGGATTTTTAATGATGATTATCAGGGAGCCAAATGTCCAAAACATTCCTTAGTCAGAGACCATGTTTTTTTTTTTTTTCCTTTTTTCATCTTCTCATCAATCATCAGACTAAGAGTTTCACACTTCACACTTTTGGTAAATGACTGACAGCAGAAGAAAGAGAATGAAATAGCAAAAGAAATTTCCTCCCAAACACCCACGAAGCAAAAGAAATGGCAGAATAGAGGCTCCGAATAAATGTTCTTTTTCTTTAAAGGGACCAAATCAGAGTCATCCATGAACACAACCCACACGAGTTGTGTTAACAAAAGAAACCATGAGTTTAGAAAAATGAACAGAATGTCTATCATAAGAGCAGGATGAAACACGGCGCATTAAAATGATGAAAACAATTTGATTCCCTGAAAAGAATTTATTATTACCCATTCACCTCCATGCTGCAAGTTATCAGCTCACCAGCATAAAGATTAGCGAAAGTGTTTTTAATCATTAAGAACACGGTGTCCACCAAGCTTTGTGATAACTGACATGCATGCAATGCATAAAGGCTCTCACAGAGGACCCTTACATTTATCATGAAGTAATTAAACCGCATTAAGCAGCTGCAAACTAGAAGGTTTTCTGTATAAGTCACGGTGAATAGATATCCTCTGTGAGTGTACCTAACGTAATGCATTGCACACACGTTCAGAGAGGTGCCACCCAAGGTTGTGTGAGGTAGCAAGAGCAAATATTACGGAGGTGAGTCTCGTTGTTCTCGAGCCCAATGGCATGAGGTCCAGGAGCGACAAAATCAGCTTTTTTATAGCGCTTTTTTAGCAAGTTGTCTGCAAATAAGACAGAAATTACCAGTCAGTTAACTAAAGAGAGCAAATCTCCAAGTATTTCAGCAGGTCACACGTTCTGCCTGACCTGTTGGACTTCAAATTACAGCAGTTTAAGGCCTTTATTCACATTCACAAAACCTTAAATTGCAAATGTTTTGGCTTTTCACAGGATCACAATTTAACACTACAGTAGTCCATGTTTTACTGTCTCAAGTTAAGATACTACGATAAAGCTAATCATTTTGAAACTAAAACCTGTGGCAAGCCAATGACAGTTTTCCTCCAGATAGGAGGTTTATATCCCAAGATAGAGACAGGTCTACAGAGTTTTTTTTAGACCTAATTAGATTGCTCTCAAAGCCTTTTTTTTTTTTTTTTTTTTTTTTTTAGCTTTCATGGCTTTTCAGGGCTTATCTTTCTTCCTTACCTGCTTCTTCAATGTTTGTGCATTTCTGGTACATCGAAGTGCGCAGTGTCGGTGTGCGCACGTTCAGCATGCGAATCTTATCCACGCGGGCGTCAAACACCCTCAGCGTGTGATCCTTCTCCTCATCATCATGACAGAGGATTTTACTATCAATGAAGGAGGCAAACATCTGTGTCTCCAAGAACCGTGACAGGAAGGGCAGGTATGGCTCTGGCTGGTCAGACAGGAAGGAGGCCTGCACACACACAAATTTTAAATGTCATATGCTATGGAAAACACCCTTCACTATTATGTTATTTACAAACTATCTTTAGCACTTTACCTTGTCAAAGTTCTGCATCTGGTCTCGATTGGTGAACCAGGACTCTTTGTCCTGGCTCGGCTGGATGACAAACACCTCATAGTCTGCGAACATCTGGGTGAACCGGTTGGCGAAGACCTCGCGCACCTGAATGTTCACCTGATGCATCTTCAGCTCCTCCTCATCACACTGAAAGCGTGTGTCCTTATTGCTGCTGGCATCTTCTCTCACCTCCAGCTGATCACACACATACATACAGGAGAAATATCAAAATAAAGAAGAGAGAGACAAAAAGGGAAAAGTGTTTGAGAAAAAAAGCCAGATAAAGAAAAGAAGGAGAACAGTGTATATTTTTCATGCTATCTTATCTGACTGTTATCACAGGCCGCTGATCAAGCGGGCGGGTTGTGGGAAAGGAAGTCAAGGACATTGGTTTTTATTTATGACCCAAAGCAAACTGAGTTTGTTTTTTTTTAGCATGTCAGTGGGTCAGCTGGACAGATGCCAGCAGTAGGGGTGTAAAATAACACACAGCAGGCATACCACTGTATGAACATGTGACTGTGCGGCAGTGAGTTTAGATAAGAATAATCAAAAATGAGGTCTGCCCTCCTTGCTGGAAAACTATACACAGACGATAAGCTAATCTGTTCATGGAAAGCTAATGCTGGCCACTAGTGCATAAGCTGATTAGGCTGCACAAGCAAAGACTTTCTCTAATTAGTAGCTAATTAATCCATCTAGTCTTTAGAATGAGTACTTCTCCATACTATCTACTACTGTTTGCAGTAGTTTGTAAGACACTCAAACCAAATGGCAACAAGGCCGTCGAGATGCCAGCTGCTTCTGTTGATATCAGTGCCTATAAAGGCTTTCTGTCGTCTAGGCTGCGAGACAACGACCAGCAGCGTTTCAAAGGCAACTGGAGGTGATGTTTTGAACTGATGCAGCAAAACATCATCAAGACTCCACACAGCTGTGGGTGGCACTTTATTAGCTTATTTATTAAATGTTCTACTAACATGATGCTCGAACAACACGACACAACAACACGACACATCTTTTTTCATTTTAAAAAACGCATCATTTTGTTTATGGTTCCTGACTGTGTTAATGACGGTAATAACACAACAATAAACCTTTGTATTCTTCCAGCTCAGGTAGTAATACCTATTATCGCTTGCTATCGTTTTCCTACCTTTGATTTTATAAGCTGGCAAAATATAGTTGTACACAAAAACTACATTTGTAAGGCTGATTTTACACTGAATGTGTTAATTATTAAGTATTATTTGAGACTGAGTTCCAGGTACAAACAGATCTAATTACATTTATTTTACAGTGACCTCACTGTATCATCAAATATTTCTAATTGGTTGTGCATCACAAATTTAAATTCTACAGTCATTTAAAATTGCTCATACTGACTTGCCACCTGCCTGATTGTCATATTGCATTTTTTGAATCTCCAGTCACCATTTCATTTTCACACCATTTCTCACCTTCTCCAGGCTGACACCTGTCCTCTTGACCAGAGCCTGCAGCCTGGCGATAGTTTCATTCTCCCTCAGCAGGTAGGAGTTGAGGGGTGAGGCCAGGTTGCCGTTACGCTTGTCAGAGACCATATCAACAGATCGGAAACCCCGATACTTGGCCTGGCTGTCGCTGGAGTGAATGTTTCCCTCTGGAGACACGCCAAAGGACATGAGCACCTCTGAGATCTCCTGAATGAACTCTAGTTTGTTGGGAAACTGGGGCAACTCCTCTGGCAGTTCGATGAAGTGGTTGTCAATGTCCACAAAACACAGGTTAGCCTAGAGGAAGGCGGCGAACAGGATGGTTAAGTATGAAAGTGTAACGCACAAAAACAGGTGTAACACAAACATTAGCAGTGCTTTTTAGTCCTACAAGCCTAACTGCGCTAATGTTAACAAGTGTAATGACTCCTAATGATGCTATTACAAAGCTAACAAAGCCTTTTTTCATATCCCTTTACGTCTGACAGATCAACCGATTTACTTCACATGAATGACAGCTCATTACGCCTTTTACACGTCTGTTTGTGTGTGAAATTGGAAGCAAAAAGGCCTAACTAATGACTGAAGAATCAATCAGCACATCATGCTGAGAGCAGTAGCTGACCTTGAAATACCCCAGTACATTGGAGGGCACTGTGCAGATTAAATACAAAAAGCCTAGGTTCAAAATATCCAGAGTAACTAGATACTTTAAAGAAGCTTAAAAATGCAGCCACAAGAGGGCTGAGAAGAAGAGAAACTGTCCTCTGTGGCTTGTGTCAGCAGTATAACAAAGGCCTTACCTAGGCACAATGACAATAAGAAAACTGCTTGTTAGAGAGAGAGCAAACATGTTTAAGTGCCCAAAGAAAACTAAAATAAAGGAAGGATTCATCACTAAAATCAAGACAATCTTCTCCCGTTGTATTTTTGCACAGACAGAATTAACTAGCTACTAAATCACATTAACAGACAAAAGAAACGAAGGCTGATTTGCTATCCGCATTTTAAAAGTGGGACTAATAAACACCTGTCAGTGTGCTGATAATCCGACAACAGTGACCCAATAGTTATTTGCTTTGGGAGGGATAAAATATTCTAATAAATCAAAAGAAGAACTCAGTACAGGACGACACTGTGCTGTGTTTGTACCTCCTGTGGCAGCTCTAGCTTGGTGCGGTCATCCTGTCCATTGGAGTGGAGGCCCATGAGATACGGCACAGGAGCGTCCAGGAAGTGGAGGAGGGAGGCAGGCAGAATAGGAACGTACACATGCTGCCACTGGAAGGGGAACATTAAGGCTGTGATGCTCTCTGCCACTGTCATCAGTCTCTGGTAATCTGTTTCACACACACACACACAAAGTGCACAGCGGTGAAGGAAAGATTGTGCAAAAGATATGTGCCAGCAGTATATACAGTTCAGATTTAAGGGTTAATTTCCTTACTTGCTTAACAGTCTTGCTGATTGTAATGACTCTTTTTTCTGATTGGTGGTTTTCACTGCATGAAAAACACCACATGCAAATGCCTATTTAATGCGATAAGTGATAAATTCAACATTTACTGGACAAGAGTGGAGGATTTCCAGTATTTTCAGCAAACTTAAAAAAGGTAAAGCCTCATTGAAACTCAGAGGGCAGAAATCGACATCTTGAAACTATTCTAAACTTTCAAAGTGCATTTTTGAGACAAATTCCTGACTTTAAAATAAAGGGGAAATGGGTTGCACAACTCTCTTGTCATATTTTATTCCCTAAAACATTGTGGGCTTCACTGCCATCACCTGATAAATGTTGTTTATTCCTCCAAAACAGCACATGACAGAGGAGTTGTGCAACGTGTCGGTTATCTAAGCAAGGCTACATTGTTTATGCCACAGCTCATCTGCTGTTGCTGCCGGAGTTCAACTTTACCCAAAAGAGATGAAGGGAACTAACTGGGCTCGACAAAAGGAAAGACCCAGCCCTAGTACGCCGCTAACTCATTCGTCTGGTTATTTTTGTCATTCTGTTCTGGACATGTAGGAGTGGACTTGGACCAGTGACCAACCTTTCAGGAATTAGCCTTGACAAAATGCCCAAATTTAGGGAGTGGATCCTCCGAAGTCCGTATTTGTGAACCAAACACATCCTGACATGCTGATACAGTCTGTCCTAACATAAAGGCTCTAGTAAATGTGTAAAGAAATGTGACAAAACTGGTGCTGATGAATTTTTTAGAGCAGTAATTTACTTGTAATTGAGTATTCTGATATTATTGTATTGCTGTTTTCACCACAAGTGGAGGATCTGAATTCATGATCCACCACTGGAAAAGTCACAATGTGTAAACTGTAATCTTGCCCCTGTTTACCACTGGTATTTACACTTTGAAGGCCATTTTAAGAACACCGCGCTAGTGACAAAATTGTTGAAATTCTTGACTGCCTGAACAGTTTTGGTCTCTGTGAAGGAGGAGGTCCTCTGAAGGACCTTTATGGCCTGAGCTATGACACAGATACAGCCAGCTGGCCCTCTGGTTAATGTTAAATTCCTCTGTCATGACTCCACATAGCAACACTACTTCATGTTCAGGGTTTCACACTTAAGTCTACTGATGTACATGCAAATATGCATCCGGTCCTCTTCATCTGCATTCCTACTCTATCCCGTTGACACCTACTGTACATTCAGCAGCAGCTCTGCCTCTCCTGTTATGGTGCCAAAATAAATACCATTCCTTCATTTGGTCATGTGCTGGTCCATGAGAAGAGACTCTCACCCCAGCCCGGGCCTCCTCCTCCACCTCCTCCTCTTCACCCCCTCGCCCCCCCTTCTCATCAGGCTTTCTCTCCCAGGATGAGGACAAGAATACTAACATCACCGTCCTGCTCTTAAACTAGGCCGCCATAACAAGAAACTACTTTAACTCAAGAGTCAAGCACTGTTGAGCATGTACACAGATGCAACATTTTGCATATTTGTCCGCATCTGGTAGCAGTTTGCACTTGAAGTGATGCTTGAGCTATCCAGTTTACATACTGAGTGCAAACGCATGCAGTACAGCAGGATATAAATACACTGAACACACAGAAGTGAAACTGCTACCGAGCTTACATCTCAGCACCATACTGATCAAACAACTTGTTTGACAAAATGTCCTCAGTGTTCCTTCAAACAGCCTCGATTTGCAGCTTTGCAATTGCAGTCAAAGTTGGCACAATATGATTACGCTACTTCCTAATATACAAAAATATGCAGTAATATGATAGAAGTGAAAAATCTATTGAGTTAAAAAGGTACAGTACAGTCTGTGCATGGCCAAAAGACAACTAGATCCGGCCAGAGCCAGACCCACTGTGCAAACAGTCCAGCTTCACATTTGTGCTTTTAAACTTAATTCCAGATGAAGCGTCTCTGTGGCTAAAATGTGCGTTGTGTAACTGCATCATCGTCAGCTAAGTCCCTGATCTCCTTCTCCCCTCGTCTATCCTGTCACTCCCAACTGCACAAATCACATCAAGGCAGAAAATGCCCCTGAAATAACAGGAACAAACAAAGGCTTAATTGTAGGATGTCGCAATGGCTGACACATGATTGACGCGTGTTTGTGGGGGACGGGGGAAGCAGCAGACAGCATTTGAACAGCTTTTCTTTTATGGTTTTCCGGAAATAATATGGCCAGTCTTTTTGATTTCTTTTAGCCAGAGCAATAAATTCCAGTGCTATTTTTAGCACATAGCACGTACAGTTGTCTCCTTATTTGTGGAGCATCCCTCTCCTCAGTGTGTGCGTTTGAGTGTGTGGCGTCTTTTCCTAACAATCCCTCATTTCTTCTCAGTGGAAGATTGCCAGGGCTTAACTCTACACAGCACAACACCCTTCACACGTTCTGCAGTGATCTGCCTCATGGGGAGAAAAAAAAAAGGAGGCATGATGTCACTTCCAGCCAATAATAATCATCCTGCATCACTGCCATCCTCCCTGTCTCTGGGTTACCTAGCAACACCACAGCTTTCCCCCTCAGGAGCCCCCCTCCGCCGCCCCCCCAGCCCCTAGTGTTTTGTAAACCATTTGCCTTCGCTTGCCAATGTAATGGATCCAATCACCACACCAGACCCAGCATCCTCAAATGATTTCCTCCTCACACACACACACACAAACTTTCAAATGGCTGACAAGGACATGAATGCCACCTTTTCTATACTATTCTGCTTACTAAATGATCGTATGGATCTTTACTGAGCAGTTTCTACTAATGAATAAATAGGTAGATAGAGATAGATAGGGCTCTCTGTACCTTGACATTGCTAATGGAGTTTTTTTTTTTTTTTTTTTTTTTTTTTTAGATCAAAGCAATGATGAAGCAATTAATGAAATTAAGTCGTGGACTCTCACTGCGTGTTTTCTTTAAAAGATTAATCACAAAAAAGACAAATCTCAGCCACCAGAAGAGGCCTGTTTAGCCTTGCAGCTCAACTGTGCAAACCAGACAAACCTACACTGCAAATCACACACATTTGACAGTAGGATCTGCCTGTGATGGGTGAGGGGGGCCATCCTTCACACAGGCTGGTACTCAAACTGCATCACTTAAATGGAAACACTCAACAGGTTACGTAATCTCTTGAATAGAAGTTCCACCATGCATATGAAACATGCGTCTTAGCCTACAGCTGCAGTTTTGTTTCTATACGACAAAGTTACAGACATTTTAGATCCAAGCACTTCTGATGTTGGATGTAGAGCTGGATTATGGAGCGGCAATGGAGCAGTGACACAATGTCAGACCATGAAACATCAGCGGCCAAACAGTTAAGTCCTGGTATTCAAATGCAATTCAAAGAGAACCCATGAAACCAGAATATCAGTCAGTTTAGAGAAACTATTCCTGAATAGGACTGTGCGATATGATGATATTATATTGAGTGACAACAGAAAAACAGAAAATTTCACATTATAGTATTTGCTTATTTTGTTGTGTTGACACAAAATGCAGTGATTTTGAAAAGGAGAAGGACGTCAACCAAAAACTAAAAAGGAGAAAAATAATCAAATTTCTAAGTATATAAGAATTATATATATAATTCAAAACATTATGAGAAATAGGCTTTGCCATTTGGTCATTCAATATAAACTATTAATTCACGCAAATTGTGTGATACATATCATTATTTAGATCTAAAATGACCTATAGGCTATCTGGATATGAGATTTTGGTCATAATGCACAGCCCTATTTCTAAATAAAAATTTCTCTCGAGGACATTACGCTTTTAAACTACTCAAGGACCATTATGTTTCTGAAACTTAATCATATCATATCTATGAGATAATAAAACTAAGGATCTATAATGTAATAATATTTTTGAGGCCTTCCTTCCAACCATTCACAGTGTATATCTATAACAACAGGGAAGAAAGCCTTAAAGCTTAACCAAGTCCCCAGATAATACCTAGTCTCATGACATGACACTGATATATCCTGATCCCCTGATCCAAAGACATCTCTTGAGACTGCCTCTACTAACAGGAGCATGATCTCACTGTTCTAAAGAAAAAAAACACTTTCTACACATAATGCATGATTTTTTTTCTTGCTTCTCCACTTTCAGCTCTTCAGAGAAATAGTTTTAATGAATTACACAAAGGATTTCAGCGTGAGCCTAACTACTTGTATTTGTTTTAAAATTATGGTTGTAACGTGAGCATGATATATGGGTACTTATAATCAATAGATCCTAAAGGGACTGGATGCTAAAGGTTACATGAGAGCATCGAGTGTAACAGTAGCAGCTACTTACGCTGTGAGTACAGCAGTATCTGCATCTCGAGCAGGGCGCAGGTGAACAGCTGGAGAATGTTCTCCACCCCCAGCAGATTAAACATTTCACTGATGGCAAAGTCAAAGAGTGGCAGCTCAGATGTGCTCGGCCTCTGGCACACCACGGGCCCGTAGACGCCTGAGAACTTGAGGGAACGCCCAGAGGGTGGCAGGGGCACCTCATAGAGGATGTTGTAGATGTAGCTCTCCAGCGGGAGGGGTGGGGGCTGGGGGGAGCTGACAGCCTGGTGAAGCTGCTGCAGCACCTTCCTGCAGGCCTGAGGGAAGGCCATGGGTGTTATCAGGCAGATGCACTTTGACACGTACAGCGTGTCACGACTTATGTCGTACGAGTTGAAGCGCTGCAGGCGGGATATGGCGGGTGCAGCGTGGAGTACGGGACGAGGCTGGGAGTGTGGGTGTCTCTGGTCTTCGGGCGGTGAGGTGGGAGTGTGCAAGATGTCGTACTGCTCTGCGTTGTGCATGTGGTAGAGAGTCTGCATGGCACTGCAGATCTGCTTACTGGTCACCTCCTCGAAGAAGGTGAGGGCAAAGCCGTAAGTCCGAGAGCCATCCTCTCTGGTGATGATGAAGGAGTGGAACTGAGGCTCCCGAGAATCAACCTGCGTTCTGAACGACAGACCCTTTGGCATGCAGAGCTGTGAGAGGACAGACAGGAGAGGTGAAGGGAAATCAGACAACATCAGAACCTAATCTTTTGTTGAAAAGGGTCATTAAGTTTATGGTGAAAAAGTAAGCTGGAAACCAGAGATATTTTACTCAATTTTGTTGTCTAAAGCTTAGCAAATCATTTTGGGCAATATGCTAATTTTCTTCCTTTCTGAGAGCTAGATGACAAGATCAATACCACTCTCATGTCTGCAGACTAAGAACAGAGCTGGAGTCAAAAGGCGATTAATTTAGCTTAGCATAAAGACAGGAAACAGGAGGAAACATCTAGTTTTGCTCTGTCCAAAGCTAAAAAAAATACCTACCTGTACTTCTAAAGCTCATTACCATGATGTACCTTTTTTTTCAACAACAAACAATTTTATGTTTAGGGAGTTAAATCAGGTAACTACAACACGACTAGCCTGGTTTTCAGCAGTTATGCCATGACTCTTTCTGTAATTTTCCTCCTGACTCATACTAGACACACAAGAGTGGTATCAATCCGCTCATCTAACACACCGAAAGAAAGCGATTTCCAAAATGGTGACCCATCCTTTAATGATTCTAAGAACACTGCTAAATTTAGTTTGTCTTGTATATGTGTTAAGTAAGGGATAATGCACCATGAGCTATGAGGGGTCTTGAATCAGTCTGAATAATGACCGGCTGGCTGTACATTATCCATATTACTACACAGCTTCATATTAAAGAAATCAATAATTTCACATAAAATATGAATTTATTAACTTCAAGATGACTTTAATGGTTCCACTATCAGAATTGTGTCCATAGCAAACAACGGACTGTAGAATTGACCAATCAGCATTCAACAAAGCTGTGTAATAATACTGCATATCAGAGGAACACACTTCAATGCTTTTAACACCAACTTCACTTAAGTGATTGTGCATATGTTTGCCAGTGTTTATATTAATTTATGATAGTGCCTATCTCCTAGGCATGCTATTATTCCTCGAATATAAAGTAAATGTCATGACTGTATAGAGATCATACCATGCCAACTGCATCCTGGTCAAATGGATTCCACTCGACATTGTCTGGAAAATGTGCTAGAACTTTGGATTTAAAGGTTCTCCGCAATGGACTCTGCTCAAAATTCTCACCTGAGAGTGAAACAAACAGAGAGAAGAGCAAAAGCAAAAATGGAGACAAACAGTTAGTACAAGTCTCCCAAAGTGGATGGAGGTGCAGAAGAAGAACAGTTTGATCAGAAGCAGGTTTTAAGTGCCAGGCGCAACTCCAGAGGAAAGAGCAAGTCAGCATATTTGTCTTGAGAGGAAGATTGTATTGCATCATATAAAGCTGTCATCTGCATCCTGTTCTAGAAAGTAAACAAAATAAAATACTCAAACAGGCATCTAATACTCTAAAATAGATTTTTTTTTTATTGGAGAAAAACTAAATCTATGGATCTTAATGCTTCCTGACAGCTTTAATGGCAATACAAAGGAACAAAATAATCAATTATAGAAAGCACAAATTGAGTTGATCTGAACCCAGAGTGAAGCAGAAGTGATGCACACACCAAGGCAGTACTGAAAAGTCATTCAGAGTGTAGGGGGGAGAGTAAACATTGACCAAGCAATGCCAGCACAGGCAGCACTGGATTCATGTGTGTGTGTGAGAGAGAAACAGTGAAGCAGTGATTGTCAAACATCAGCTCATTGTTCAGATGCTGCCGAGGGATGTGAGGGAGAGGGAGGAGGGGAGAGGAGAAACCAGGAGGAGACAAATCAGAGTGCGCAAAACAGAAAGGCCAAGTCCCCACACCTGTGCAGAAAATAACTGCAAAAACTCAGAATTTGCGGTAACAAAAGAGGGCTGCTGAGGGGGAAAAAAAAGGTGTGCCAGGTTAAAGGTTGAAGGGTTGAAGCTGAGCTCAGGTTAAGAGGGGGAGGAGTGTGTGTGGTGGGAGGGTTACCTTCATTTGCCAAATTTCCTCTGGCCCCATCTCTGAATTTAGTAGCTTCTATATACTGGCATAAAGCTACACAACAAATAAAACAAAAATATAATTAAAAGTCTGCTTGTGGATGGGTAGCGCATCACTTCTCAGTTTGTGTGAACACATCCGGACAGCCCTGTTCTCAAAGCTCAGCTCTAAGAACAGGCTGCACACAGACACAGGACAATGTCCAGTCAGGTGGTTATGCTAATTCAAGCCAGCTGGTGGAGTTATGATACAAGGATACAGTGTTTCTGTGCGTCACAGTTTCCTCATCGTCTGGAGCTCATGCAAATCCATACCTCTCTTGTATGGATTATATTCCCACCACAGAGAGTCCACGGCCACGCTAGCGGCTCTGTGAGGATGTACCTGGGCTCAGTGGTGCTTGGAGCTAAATGCTAACGTTGCTGCTTGCTCTCGTGGCTGCAAGTATAACACTTAACATGTTCACCATTTTAGTTAAGTGTACTGGACAAGAATTTTGACCTGTTGATGGCAGTAGATGACATTTGACGTGTTTAGTACCAAGAGCACAAAGCTGTAGCTATATTTTGTTTTGCATTAGGGGACATGTTCATTATGATGAACACGGGCATTATCGTTTATTTAGCGCTGATTACACATCTGTCCTGCAGGCGGGAATACTCACTGGAGCACCAAGTGTGTATTCATCCATAGCTGAAAATAGTTCCCAACAAAAGAACTATTTACTCCTATTTGAGTAATGTTTACTAAAAGCTACATTATGCAACTGTTTTAGGGAATCACTGAGCCTTTATTAAAAAAAAGAATCTCTAATTTTTAAATATTTTGTTCGTCAGCAGGAATGAATGCCACAGACATGCTATGGAAGTTGCGAATTATTGAGAAACCAAATCATTCTTGGTTTTTGGTCTTTTTTATGGCATTTTGCCCTTTTAATCTCAATGTGAATAAACATTTCAAGTGTGGTAAATTGATCTAATATGTATATCCCATCAGCAGACAGTCATGAGGCTGACAGACTAAATAGCTGTTCTTTTACTGCATACTGACTGGCCCCCAGAGCTGAGTTAGATTATCTAACATTTTACCAAAAAAAAGACCCTTTATGCAGCCAGGCAGTGCTTTTTGCTGTCCTCTTCATGCACAACATTTGCCAGGCACCGATGAAACAGTCCTGCTGGCAGACACACACATTCATGCAGCATGTCAAAGCCAAATGTGAGCTGTGTGACACATGCCGTCAACTCTTTTCTAGTTACACCATGTCAGCTTCAAACTAAAACTGCTCTCGGGCCTGTGAGATGTGAAAGTGGGGCTTTCCTTCCTGGATGTTCTGTGGATCATGCCGTTACCGGTGAGGGAAATCAGTCTTCGTTGCACTTTTAATATGACTCAGTGGCAGCACACACACACACAGACAAAACATGACGAATACCTCAGCTCTCATCCCTGATGATTACATCAATTCTCTCTATTTGAGCAAGGCATGTATGTTTAATCATTTACTGACAATCCTGGTTGGATTGATGAATGAAAGATCTGTCTTTTCTCTGGAAAAAGGTTGACAATAATCTGTTCCCAAATATATCAACCACGCAGTATCCCCCATGTAAGTCCACAGACTTATTATTCTTGAGTGGAACAAACAAGTTTAAATTAGACTCTTAAGTACAGTGAAGCGAATCCTGGCATGGGAATAAAAATCTTAAGGATTTGGTGGTTTAATCTGTTGGTTACTTTCATATCCAAAGTGCCCACGGGGAAGAAACTACGCCAGGAACGCAACTCAGACTACAAAAACATCAGCAACCACAGATAAATCAGACAGTGAGATTATTATGATAGGTAGGGATGAGGGGAAAATGATTCAGGTTCTCATCATTTATTTCACATTTTTATACCATAATTATGACTCAAAGTATGCATTTTTTTAAACTTTGTTCTAAGAGTACAAAAATGTTTTAAAAGGATAACTTTTTTTTTTTTTTTACATATTTTAGTTTCAAAATGGCTGGTAGGTACAAAAAGTTTCAGCTGAAAGCTGGGAACGGGCTGTGAGCGGGCCACAACGGCTGCAACATAATCCTTCAGGCCAATTACTCCAGTCACAGAACGCCCAGTAAAAGTGCTTGTTTTTGCTACTGACAAGCTCAGCTTATTATTCAAAGCATCTGACAACATTACTGAAAGGATCTCTACAGAGACGGAGCTTTAGTTACACCAGAAACGGCCATTAATTCAGTTCAAAGCCACCAGACTCCATTGACAAAAAGGTTAATTTTACCTCTCAAATATACTCGTTGTTGGTTTACCACTGCCTCTTTTAGTTTGGTGTTAGTAACTTTTGTGCTCTTCGAGGTAAAACTAGTGTATTTGTCAGTGGAGTCTGGTAGCTTTGAATCTGAAGCCTGTCGTTGGCAAAAACAAGCACATTTAGTGGACGTGCTTTGACTGTGGCTGTTGCGCTGAAGGATTACATCATTGCATTACAGCCGTTGTTTCCCATTCGCCCAACTGGACCAATTCCAAACCTTTTTATACCAACCACGCATTTTGGGCACAAAATATGTAAAAAATAAATAAATAAATAATAAAATAAAATAGGGCCCAGGTTTAAAAATACTGGAGTTATCCTTCAAGCACATAACTAAAATAACAAACTGACTTTTGTTGTTGTGAACAGACATGGAGCACGGTGATGTGAGCGAAACTGTTTGTAAACTCTGTCAGGACGAAGTCAAGACCCACAATAATACAACAAACATCTGGACGCATCTGGCCGTGGAACAAGTTGGAGGAGACATGTTGCTGTGCTCGACCAACAGCCTAAATTACTGTTTTTTTGTTTTGTTTTTTGAAGTTTTAAGATTTAACATATCATAGCTTGTGCTAAAGTTCAATTTGTATAAATCACCACCACAGTTTGCACACAATAGGCCTCTGCACTACCATAGGACAGGTTGTTGCTTGTGAAAATCACACGTTAATTATCACAGCATATGCCAACAGAAAGCCACAGGAGACTTGCTGTGTCCAAAACATTTGTGTCTGACAAGCAAAATGCGGAGAGCACAAAAAAGCCTAAATCAATGTAAATTTACTAAATGATGAAAATAATGTAACAAAACGTTTCCTCTGTGGGTTCACTCAATTTGACTGTTGTGATTACTTCTCTGACAAAACAAAAGATGACGACACAGACACTAAGGTTTGGCATCATGTGTGGAGCATGGAGAATCATTTTACACTGACCTAAAATATATTATTTAGCCATATATTTTTTGGATGGCAATACTACAATGAAGAGAGAGACTGAAAATCCTGAAACGGAAAATAAAAGAAAATGCTCCAATCAAAAGCCGAAATCTTAAAACTGAAAAATGGCTTTTAGGATATAAGAGCCAAAATATTTCTCTTTTAATTTCAATTCTCATAAAATGATCACAGTGGTGGTCCTTATATACACTTCTTATCATATACTATTCTCTAGGACAAATTAATTACATATAAACTTTTTATTTATTTTTTTTTTTTTATGCTGCCATTGTGCCTCGTATCCTCGTAGGATAACATGGTCTCTCCCAGTTTGCCAGGCTGAGACTACACAGGTGTTCCTTTCAACATTTCACCTGGTAATTAGTGCTAATTACAAGCTACCTGGCTCAAAGGGGGACGACACTTACGAGCACCAACAAACTCTACAGCGTAAACATTAGCTTGATCTGCTATTCACTTCCGCCAAAGGGACTGACAGTGTGGACCGGTAGCAGTGGGAGTGCAGCGTCACTGGGCTCTGGCTCCTCGCCGTCTTCCCTCATCCTGACGGCCAGGGACCACCCACAGCTCTGCAGCCCTCCTGTGATCAAACACCCTCGCACCTACAGCTGTAGCGTGGCCCACTAGGCTCAGACATAAAGGGATGTACGTCTCTGACTATGAAGCTAAATTCAAACACGACTCGGCTTGAGTGCCCGCAGCAGAATGTGCCGAGGACACTGCTAACACTTCAAAATAGCTCAGCAGCAAAAACATCAACGCTTATTCACCCAGAGGACCCGGTGCTGACAGAACATGATAGCTCACTCTCAGCTTAAACTCCAGCCTTCACAGCATATACTCCCAGTAGAGACAACATGGGTTTTTTTTCAATTAAAAGGATAAAATCTCACTAATAGTTTCTGCAATGTTATTTTTTTCACTTCCTACAGTGTGGGAAAGGCTTCTAAACTGGTACATAAGTTTACTGAAAACTGGCACTGACACAATATCGCCATCTTTCCTCATTAAAATCAGTGGGGAACAACACTCCGCAGGCTCAATGCCAAAAATACCCACACCGTGGTTCTTGGGTAGCTTTAGGGCAGCAAAGTGGTTAAGTAACTTGCAAAGAAAAATGTAAATATGTCAGGGAGTTCCTTTAATTGCACTGGTCTTGTTGGAAACCCAGCACAGTTCCTCTTATTCAGAATTATAAATCTAAGAAATTATTTTCTTGCCAAAGAATCCGCAACAAAAGAACTAGCTGACAACATAAAGGAAGGACAAGTTCAATAGCCTGCATATTCAAAATCAGTAAATTAATTTATTTTATTTGTTCACAGCTACTGAGAAGCAAATTAACATCTGAACCAACTATTGTAACAGCAATCTCTGTTCAATGTAGCAAAATGCCCATTCAGCCTGCCAACCTGCTAATGTTACACCGTCAAAATAGTCTATGAAAATCTCCCGAGTTTAATATCAACGCTATGAATTCACAGTGTCTGAATCTGATGTTATACCTAAGACATTTGATACGTTGACATGATTAACTTCTGCTGATACCGTAACAAGCCATTTTCACAGCAGACACTTTGACTTGTCATGCAAGGAAGAGTACAGGTAGCATAATTATGGCTCTGTTACATGTAGGTGTCCCAGTAATAGATCATGTGCAGCTTGAACAGCTCCAGGGCTGTGAAACTGGCTCGTCCAAACGCAATGCAGTCACTGTTACTGTAAATAATTGTACCTGTGCTTTCCCTACTGTGACGTTGTCTGCCTAGGAGGCATATTGTTTCCAGACACCGAAGAAGGAAGAAAGGATCAACCTGTAAATATTCAGTCAAAATACACTTTGGGCATGTAATCATGAACCTGAAGTAAGAAATGAAGTCAGTGAGAATTAAAAACCCCAGCCAGACCACTATCTACACCAGACAGACAGCCAAAAGGAAGATGTTTTAATCTTACACTGCTTTGACATGGCGGCCTGAAAATCCAGGTCACAAAACATCTGTTAGCAACCGCAGGATTGGGCTGCTGACAAACTTGACCAACAGGAATACGCACTCTTCTAGTCAAAAACAAGCCAGTTTAACTATTTTACCGTGATGGGAATGAATATAAACCTTCTCCATTCAGGAGCACGTCTACACTGCTGACTGACATCCATCACAAAGTCCAAACAGGGAGCAGCACTGATGAGAAATACATCTAATTTAGCCAGGGCACAATGAGAACTGTCGTTATTCAGAGAAAAAGTCAACCTTGAATATAGAAAATATCCCAAATTAATACAACAGATAATACATTAACCAGATAATCAATGAGGGCTTCAGTGCAAAGTGGTAATATAATTAACATCTGAAAATATTAGCTGATAAATTGTCAGCTAAATAAATCCAGATGTATGTGCTCTCTCCAGCATTCTGGCATACTAGATGGGGTCTAAATACTACAATACCCATGAGCCTCTGTCACCACTGCTGCTGAGAAAGCAGCCAAGTAGTTGCTGAATTCATCCAAAATTGACCCAGAATCAAAGTAAATTTAAGCTGTAGATTGTATTAAGTATGTTTTTCAAAACACTGTAATCTTCAGCTTAACCTGCTGTTTGTGGTGCACGTCACAGAATTTTAAGCTCTGTGATTGGATGCTTCTTCCCAAAATGCACCTTGGGAGTAGTAAACCCAAAGTTCACAGAGGTTTTTCTTCTGATTTTTTATATTTACAAAAAAAATCAGGCATTTCCAAAAGCATTTGTTCATCTTTGGCACTTCTGATTCAACCGGCAGAGTTTTCAAACTGCCAATTCAAGCTGTAGAGAAACTGAGAGTAATGTAAAATTGTCTGTGGTGAAGATAATTCAGACCTTTAAATCTGTTCTGATGTTTCACTCTATGATGAAATTAATTAATAAAATCCATAGCACTCAAAGTAATAATTAATTACAGCCCTATGAGCTGGTATTTCTTTGAGTTTCCTTATGATCAGGCTCTGAATTTGTAATGATTTTGTGAGTAAAGGTCAAGATACAACGCAGCTTCAACGCGCCGTGAAATCTGTAACTGAAATCTTCAAACTGCCTCGAAAAATTCCCCCCGATGCATTTTCAAGCAGATTTTTTTTTTTTTTCTAAAACAGAACTGACAGAAAAACCTTTACAGGCCCATAAATAAACAACTGAGTGAAAATATGAAAGCCAACATTATGCATTTAAAGCCAGCTTTCATGTTGAGCCATTCATCCCCATTTGTTTGCTGAGTAGGATCGGGGGAGAGAGGCTGCCTGGGAAATTCAAAAGGATATTTAGCATTTGAATAAGTGGAGCCTGTGTGCGAGTGTACTTATGTCCCTCAGCTCCCTGTGTTTCCAGTGTCGCCTGTGAGGCTGCAGGGTCATACGTATGCTAATCAGGTCCTCCCTGTGCTGCCAAACACTGCGCTTAAAGAAAGTTTCGGTGGTTTCTTTGTGTTTCACTGTACATAAATCACCACCACACCGTACTGAAAACAAGTTTCATTTAGCTCACTTCATTCACGGCACCTATGATCTATCAATGGCAATGAGACGAGCTTACATTAAGTTAAGATGTTTATCATTTGATGATTAATAATCACTGAATACAGTTATGGATTAATGATCGGTGATAATAATTCAGTAATAACAATGAGGTTCTTAAATTAACATCCTTAGTATCTGTTGTTTCTGATAAGATGATCTGCCTCTAAACTGATTCATGACTTCTTTTTGTCTTTCAGTTACGGCTGAATTAAGCATTTGTTCAGAATAAAACTAGTGCAGCATTAAACAGGGCGGCACCTAATGATCATTTTCATCATAAATGAGTGGGATGACTCTTCTCTCCCTTTGTTGCTTAATTATTTTGTCCATGAAAGCCCAGTGCAAAAAATCTAGTGCTGCAATTCATTCCAGTATCTTCAGTATTGATTCACGTTGATTCTCAATTGTTTATAAATTATATTACTGTATAATTGTCAGAATTTCCTAAAGCTTAAAGTCTTCAAATGTCTCATTTTGTCAAAACAGCATAATAAATACCCAAAGATATTTTGTTTACTATCATATATGACAACCAAAAGCAGCAAACAAGTCAGAAGCTGCCTCATTGATTAATAGGTTATAATTTCCCCAAGCCCCCGATAGCAGGAACCAGAAAACGACTGATTAATCAAAGTACGTTATCAAAGTAGTTGCCAACTACTACATCTGGCTCTTGTTTTAATGCCAGTATTATTAGAGTATTTTACAATTTGCAAATGTACACATATTTACAGATTTGTTCGTCCAAATTGGGTTTACAGCAGAGATTTCTCAGGATTTGCATTTTGTACTAATCTACCTGCAAACACATGATACCTGAAACGTTACTGCATTACCCTGCATTTACAGTATTTTGATTTAATTGTGAAAAAGACTGACACAAAGAATCATGCTTGCAACAAAGTGCACAAACCTTTGTTTTTCCCTCAAGTTTTTTTTTTCTTAAATTAGAAGGTCGAAGAACTGTAGAAAATACCTCTAGAATACCTCTCTAATGTTTAGCTGACATAACCGTATACAACCTGTAACAATGGACTTTCCACACTGTTTCCTCTCAAAACTGAAAGTTTTTCAGGGCAAGCCCCTAGTCTCTTTCTACAGTAAACAGCAGCAACCTGCAGTAAGTAGAGCAGCTTCAGGGATGTTTGACCACAGAACCCCCGTTTGTTCTTCTGTGCAAACTTTCAACCAGTTACATTTCTGTCTAGTCAGGGGGGCTTAAAAGAAACCCTACCACATCCCCAACAGCAGATTTACAATAACTGGGAAAAAAAAACATTTCATTTATGACATCAGAGCCATTTCAAGATTGGAGATGGGACATTTTTTGACATATAACAACCTACTTCTATTCCTGAGGTTTTTGTATTTTAAAGCAACCTCTACTTATGTAGGTCTTATACATGAGTGAAAAATGAACATAGTAGTCACGCAGCTCATAATTTTAGTGTCTGAGAGTCAAACAAAGACAAACAAGACAGCTGTCTAATCGGCTGACACAAAATTAGAAGTCGCAATGTTAATTTTGCTGCCTCTCAATGAAACAAACCACATTTTGAAGAAAAGATAATCACACGCCAGAGCTGATGCGACTCTGACGATTTTCATATGGATTCAGTCTCTTAAAACAGAATAGTTGCATCTTTCTTGAACTTTACTTTCAGGAACTTGAACTAAGGAAGTGAAAGTAGGAAGTGCAGCGGCTGAGCCTTTGAAAACTGAAAGATTTTTTGGTTAAATCATTGCTTAAAGGGAGAAAAGAATTTTCTTTCAGCCACGACAGCCGACTCCGCAGGCCTCTCACTACCTGCTGAGTCACAATATATCACACAGAAAGGGCCTGAAAATAGAGATAAAACAGACTCTTCGCTGAAGTCGATCCCCGTTATTCGCTGTGGCTTGAACAGCACTTGTGCAAAAAACATTTCTTTAAAAAATCTGTAAAAATGGCAGAACTAATTGGATTGTTTGCCTAAAGCCAGAAGAGTACAGGAGCGGTGACCGGGTCAGTGAGAGCTTAGGCACCTTAACGCACTTACTCACAACAGGCTTAAGGCTGCTTCATGTTAGCAGATTTGCACTCCGATCGCGCGCCTCACTGACGCACATCAACCGTCAACATGAGCGAACACGTCGTCCTTGTTAATGTGAAATACATAACGTTTCTTATGTAAAGTCCAAACGATGTAATGTGTTTGTAGACCTGTTTGGTCCCTTCGCCGTTTAGGGATTCCTCAACACATTGGTTAGCATGGCTAACATTGTTATTATTATTTTATTTCATATTGGGTTTTATTTTATAATCATTATTATTATTGTTGTTGTTGTTGTTGTTGTTGTTGTTATTATTATTATCATTATCATTATACTCCGTGTCAATGACACTATTAAACATCTAAACACTATTATTTAGCAAAGACAACTACCATCTCCACTGACATATTGGATCAGCTGTAACTCCCAGAGGTGACAAAGACTCAAAATATTAATTATTACATTGTTGTTTTCTAGGTGGAGGCACTTTCACAGCCAACTATATTAACCACACAACTCCAGAAACTCTGATGCACATATGTGTCACAGAAAATAAAAAAACATTTCAAGTGTTTTTAGAATAATAACTTTCCAACTATGAGCAGAATCCACTGTTTACACAGTCACTGGGTGTTTTAATACATGTTGGTGTGAAGCTGAACTTCTGAGGGGAATTCCAATAATATCTGTGCAGATGGGGGAAATTCAACATTATCACAGTGAACATGTCAACGTGCAGGAAAGACATACATGAGCAAGAACAGGCATGCCAATCTATTGATTAAACACACTGATTTGACTACAAACAACCTAAAGTTCACGTTTTGTTCATCTTGTGGAGCCAAGACGTAGGGCGGGCTCTTTGCTGTAACAAATGAGTCACTTGAAAGAAGTAGTTTAAATGCTTTGAACCAAGACAAAATGGATGCCTTTGTTGGGGCGCGTTCCTTTGAGAAAAATATGCGGTTATGGTAACATACAGTCTTAGACGTCACAGGCCTTTTGTCAGTTGTCATAGCTGCCCGACCGGCTTCGCAAAGTGACTGCTCCACCACTTGTTCACATTTGGAATTAGCTTGTCATCTAATAACTAATAATTGTAATTATGTAACAGCTCATGTAATCGCTTGACAGGCTAGATTTGGGACTCATCGTCTTGATCCATGTGGAGCCTCCAAGAATGTCTTCCAACAATAGTCATATTGCTCACCCCTACTGATAGATGCTAAAATATTTTCTCATGTATGATCAAATGTACATTTTGGAAAAGCTGCTGACTAGGCTAATGCAATATGAGAATATAAACAGCACTGTTGCCATGCTGACATCTCCCACAGTTTCATGCTCAAGAACCAGACTATCCAGGGACCTTCAGGGCACAGTTTCACATGCAGATATATGCAAAATGCACTCTCTTTCAATCAGACACTCATGCGCATGCAGGTAAAACCATAACAGAAAAGGTCACAGTCCCAGAAATAAGCAGGATCCAGGAGTGTCACAACCTATTGTACTCTTATTAGACCTTAACGCCATTAATATAGTTGTTGGTGAAGGGAAGGGTGTGCCCTTCTAATGAAGAGGATGGCTGCATGCACAAAGTGGCGCTCTGGTGGATGCTGAAGATGTCAGGGGTCGATGGAGGGGAATGGCACTTCTTGTATTTTGCCCTGGGGCATCTGACAGGTTAATCTGCCCCTGTGTTCTGCTACCTTGATACCCGATCTGTGACAGCTACTGTAGCTCCACCGTGACAACATCTACAGCTGTAATAACAATATATGGACATGAACCACCACCAGTGCCTGAATTAACAGCACAGAGTGGTGTTGCTCTTGCTAGTTACGTATTACTGCGCGGTAGCAACATTAAGTCACGTTGACATATGGAGTAAAAAAACATCAGAAGGGAATTTATCGACAACATTTGAATTAAAATTCATGTCAGTGCTTTAAAGAGACATGACAAGCCATTAATCCCCTCGCTTCTCATCGAGCATTACAGACGAACAGGCGGAGAGAAGATGAGCTAGGCCCGACGTTATGTTCGCTCTGTGTTCTTCTTCTTAACCTACATTATCACTGGGGGCCAACACATACACGACAGGCACGCTAAAATTAAGTAAAACCAATTAACAAGGCTGGACTGATGTTATTACACCCCTTCCTTATTTTCTACAGCATCAGCCCGACATTTACCCCGATGGCTACATTGCTTACCGGACAGTTCGTCGGGTTCCAGCCCGCTTTCGGTGTCGAGTCCGCAGATCACAAAATAATCTGCGAACCGGCAGGAACCGGAGCTGAAGCCGGTGGTCATTTTGAGACTGGTCCGGTGGTTCCCTTATCCCCTCGACAGGGAGCATATTAAAGGACCTCGGAGAAGTGATTTCTCTCTGCCATCACGGATGCTACGTTACTGCGAAGCTCGAAAATCAGCACCGATACTGAGCTAACCTGCGCTGCTAACGGCAACGGCCACGACACATCCGGCTGCGACCCTTCACAATAAAACGTCCTCTCCGACTATTAAAGCAGGAGAACTTAAACTGTTCCAAATAGCTATTTAATCTGTCGTGGTTTATCAGAACAAAGCTTTTAAAAACAAAAATGTTAAAAAAAAAAAAAAAAAACAGTAAACGCACTGAACAAATTGAAATTATATAGAAAAACAATAACATATACATAAAATATTAGTATATAACAAGAATTTGTGCAATATTGAGTAGATCTATAAGTCTAGTAGTAAGAATACTGCCATACTGTACAATAGCTACATTTGGATTTTAAAATTGACTGTAATGTTCTATATGTCATTCTATATGTTCCTGGTTTATAATAATATAAAGACTGTAATCAACATTGGCTACATTACATTTTGAGCGTGACTCGTGTACTGTCCTCTTAATTCTTCTTAATTATCAATACTGAGTTTTTTTAATTACTATTTTATCTATTGTTTTCGTGGTTGAGACCTAGGGTTGTCTTATTTTGAAGGACAGTTACACTACTTCCGGAGTTATTCTAACAGCCTTCACATATCCATAGAAATCAGAGCGTTGCAGTCGAAATGCATTGTGGTCCATCAACAGCACCACAGCTGTAATCATCTGCTTTAAATACAAGAGGCATCACCAGGCTGATACTGGGAATGCACGAACCTGGCAGGGATTGATATTAGACTTGTCAGCACAAAGAGTTACATCATATTATTATTATTATAATTAATAATGTGGTCTACTTTGTTATCAGCTTTTAATTCTTAATAATTTTAGCACTTCTATTATTTAATAGTTGCAGCTGTTTATTTCTTGAGACAGAGATGCATCAAAATTTTATCCTCTGATTATTATGTGATGTAAAGGTCTTTCACTGGCCTTTAGATAGGTGATGATTGGTGACCTGTCCTCCTCTTGTGTCTCTCTTTCTTGTGGGGTGCCACAAGGTTCTATTCTTGGCCCGACCCTGTTTTCCCTTTATATGCTGCTGCTGGGGTCGATTATGGCAAAGCATAATCTGTCGTTCCATCTTTATGCGGACGACATTCAGATCTACCTACCAGTGCAACCAACAAAAAGTGATGCTCTGAGTAGCTTAACCAGTTGTCTTAATGATATTAAGCAGTGGTTGTCGTCCAACTTCTTACTTTTGAATGAAGACAAAATGGAATACATTGTGTTTAGGGATATGGATACATCAGATGTTGGGTCAATAACCTTTAGACCAACAGTTAAAAACCTTGGGGTGACGTTAGACAGAGGACTGAAATTTGATAAACACATCAACACAGTGGTTAGGGCTAGTTTCTTCCAGTTGCATCTCCTGGCCAAAGTCAAGCCTTTTCTTACACATACTGACCTTGAAAAAGCCATACATGCATTTATCAGTTCAAGACTAGACTACTGCAATGCTCTGTACATTGGCATCTCCCAGTCATCCATCAGCCATCTGCAACTCGTCCAAAATGCTGCAGCTCGGCTTTTAACAAACACCCGCAGACGACAGCACATCGCCCCCGTCCTCAACTCTCTCCATTGGCTGCCAGTGCAGTCAAGAATTGTTTTTAAAATTTTAATGTTTGTTTTTAAAGCTCTTAATGGTCTCGCCCCACCATATTTGTCTGAGCTTTTAACTGTACGGGTCCAACACAGAGCTTTGAGGTCTTCAGATCAGCGCCTACTTGAGGTCCCAAGGACACATTATAAACATTGGGGTGACCGCTCGTTCTCTGCTGCTGCGCCCAAGCTCTGGAATAAGCTCCCCCCTGATATGCGCACCATCACCGACCTTGGTCTTTTTAAATCAAAACTGAAAACCTCACTATTTAGAAAGGCTTTTAATACCTAGCTGCATGTGACATTTTATTTCATTTCATCCTGTCTTTTATTTTGGTTAGATACAGTATGTGTTCACTTTTATATGTAGATTTTAGTTTAATACTGTCTATTTTTATTGTCTATTTAATCTGCTATTTTTAAGTCATGTTTTGTTTTAAAATCATTCCTTTGATTTTTATCTGTGAAGCACTTTGGTCACCCTTTGGGCTGTTGGAAAGGGCTATATAAATAAATTTTGATTGATTGATTGATTGATTGATTGATTGATTAGATAGACCATACAGTACAACAATACATTTTCTCAGTGTAGATTAGAACATAGCTGTAAAATGTTCACAGAGAACAGTGCTTGACTGTAATACTGAATGTTAAATGAAGAAAACTGGGGCAAAATGTGTTCATTTCACTGATTTTGTTACCCTTTTGAATGGTCTTTGTTTTGTTGGTACATCCATACTAGATTCAACTGTTACAAAATGGCCGTTCCACATTTCTTCACCAGGTTATTTGACATTTTATGGAAAAAGCTCACACACTCAGTTTTAAAATCAACACCAATCATCCGAATGTCCAGTTAAAAGAGTAAAGTAATATTAACTATGTTCAAATCCACACATTGATCCTATTTTCCTGCTTTTTAATTACTAAGAGACATCACAACGTGTGGTCATGTCTGTCAGTGTTGAAGTGTTTATGCTTACTATTGAATTAGTTGTGAACATTTATTTGCATTCACACTGCAGCGCACACAACAGTATGTTGGAGTGCATGTGTGAATGTCATGGTATTCAAATAGACTGCCGCCTTGCATTTATATTTCAATATCACCACCTGGTGGCACTAAACCCTCACTCTTGTTTAGTGAGCCCTGATATGTTCAGCATGTAAGATCATTTGTTAATGGTTTAATTAAACACATTAAAATGTCGGTGTCAACTAAGCAACTGTTTGAGCTAGAGAGACAAATGCTTTTGTTTATGCGTCATTGATGTTTACCGCATGTTCTGTGGTCCTACATGCAAAAGAGAGCAAAGTCGATCCATGAACCGAATACAAGATGGCCATGAAACCCCAAGTTCTTGAAGAATCTTGAGTTTATATTCATCAATTATAATCTATTTTATAGTATTGCCTCCATAAACACCAATTATACTACACTAACAGTTCCCCGATACAGCGTGACTAAACATGTGCCCTTTACAGATCTTTTTTTCTTTAACAGATTCATATTCATATTCTGTAAAGACAATTTTAATAACTCAATAAATATATATTTTTTTTAAAGATTAAGGGACAGAAATGTGCAATCTGTAAACACTTCACACTGCAATACATCACAGCTCAGTACAAAATAACACTGCTTTCTGAGATGTTAACAGAAGGTTAACACAAGATCATCCCACTTTATCTTATAGGGTAATAGGACAAAAAACAGTAAGAATATATCCAATTTGAGTGTATGTTCAGAGTAAAGTTTAGTATAGGTTTGGGATTAAATATTTTCATAAATTGGAGGGGGGGGGGGGGGGGTCAGTTAAATATCACTCATACTTCGGGTTTTCGTAGATTTATCATTATGAAGAACTTCCGGTACTTTAATCTAGCTTGTATTTAATTATTGAGACAGAAATGCATGTGAAGGACCAGTTTATAGCATTTACCAGTTGACTTAACCACCTCAGTGAGTATTTTCCAAAAACAACAATGTACCTCAGGTGTAAAAATGCAGGTCTCTCATAATCCAGTAAAAACCATAAAAACAATCCAACAGTATTTGACTAAAATAGCTTTTTTCCAGCTACAAAAACTATGAGAGCAGAAAATGCTCAGACATAAATATCTTAAACTAGACCTGCTCAAGTTTCACATAAACTGATACTTATGTAATCATTTCAAATCTGGGTTTGAGAGATTAATAATATTACAGCAGTACACAGTAAATTTGTTGAATAATAAGACAGTGAAGAAAGTTAAAACAGGAAATCTCAAACTACACAAAACCAAACTTCCTTAATAAATGTGCAATTTTAAGAGATTAAAGCAAAACTCTGTTAAATAATTTACCTGCATGTACATTCACTGCATCGACGTCTCTGGTAACCGTCCAGAAAGTTTTTAAGCAGCAGCAATAAGTTACCTTTGTACACAGGCAAAAATAAAAACATCTAAAAGAAAAAAAAAAAAAAATCTGTAAGCCTTCATAGCACAGGACAAAACTAGCAATTCAAAATGATTTAAAGAACAGAAAATAACAACATAAATCAGGCATCATAATGCATTTTTCCTGGTGAAGAATGGAAGCAATAAAATGCAAGGCAAGTCATGGATACCTCAGGCCGTTGGCAGTCTCATTGAGGGCACTGGTGTATGGTATGGAAAACATCTCCAGTTCTATACTGGAGCAAACAATATTGTGGGGTGGAGACGTACTCACCTAGAAGTACATTATCATCACCATACTCAAAACTTGAGAACCCATCTCACCCTGGGTTTTACATTTACCAACAAAGATGATTCTGTTTGGCTTTTCACTGACTATTCTGGGCTGCATGTGTCTTACCATAAAGCTGGCATAATCCTCATTCACTCAATAAACAAAAATACTAGTTTAAAATTGGGTAACGCTTGGGGTTCGGCATCCTGCAGTTTAGATGTCTTGTGAGGAACTATTATATCACCTTAATCCGCTCTGTGCAAATTACAGTGGCAAAGAGCTGCTTTAGGCTACTAATGTGAACAGAAATGGGTGAAAATAAAAAGGCCTATTTTGTGGCAGAGGATCCAGGCACCTTTCGAGGAAGAACATGGGAACTTACCCACATGTCGACAAAAGTAGCACTTACTAAGATCATTCACAACATTTTTCTTCAGCACAGTTTCAGTCTTTCCTCACACTGCATATGTTTGCCGAGGCAAGCACCAGGTAGCAAAATTGACTTTTTAAAGACTAAAATCCAGTAAACAGTAGTGTGACAGTTATTGCTGTGGTGGTACACTTCATTGGATCGAAATAAGACAGAAGCAAAAGTTAAAATAAAAATTAAAAAGGGAGCGGAACTTAAAAGGTGCTACAGACAGGATGTAGTTGTTGATATGCTACTGCCAAAGCAAACATAATAATTGTAGAAGTTGTTCCAGTATGTAAAAAAAAAAACCAAAACAAAAAAACACAAATGTTACTGATGACACTGCTTTAGAAACGTAGGCCATATGGAACAATTTTCATAATATAAAAAAAAAAAAAATAAAAAAATCCAAGTATCAGAATAAGGTGTTTTACTGTACAACATCCTACGAGTAGCACCTTTAATATTCTGGCAATAATCATACAATAATGAACAGTGCCATAAATAAACAAAAAACCCAAATTCTCTCATTTACAAGATGTGCCACTAACGTCAACATAATTCACAGAAACCAAAAAAAAAAAACCTGTGCAAGCAGCGGTCAGTTTATACTTTACTTAATATCAGGGACAACCCACCACTGCATGCGTTTTGTGGTACATGAGTGCTTGTCGTGCCGGAGGTCCGAGACTCTCCCACCGGCGGCAGCTGTGTACGAGAACGGTGAAGCAACTTGGTTAATAGCTGCATGTTCCTGAGCCGAGAGGAAGGGGATGTCGGGACCAGCCAGCAGATGAGGTGCTGAGGTGCTTGGTGTGCTACTCTAGCTTCTTCTGCAGCTTTTTCTGGAAGCAGACGGGCAGGATCGAGAGCACGGCGAGCACACCGAGCACAGCCAGAGAGTTCCAGGATACTGCCTCGCCAGCTGTGGTCAGTTTGTACAGTGTTGTACCGGCGTTGATCGCTACAAAGGACGGCGGCGCCACTCCTGTGAATCGGCCAGGTGGAATGCAGGTGAGTCGGCGACAACAAATAGTGCCAAAACAAAATCTGAGGGAAAACAGAGAGCCTTACCGAGAAAGGTGCCGATGAAGAAAACCCCCAAAGGCACATTGATGACAGGTGAGGTGATGTTGATGAACCAGTTGGGAAGAAACGGGGTTATCCTCAGGAAGATGATGTAATTGATTAAATGGTCTCGATGTTTGTCAACCTGAAAGCAAAATGGCAGCAGAATGTTTCTTAAGTCATATCTCCTGAATTGCTTCTATATTTGTTACACTGGTGCAAAATATTGCAATCCAATACAAAAGCTCCAATTATAAAAAATAAATCCATAACAAATCCAATTTGGGAAGTTTATAATCATCAGTTTTTGTTGATTTAACTGTTCTCTGATACAGAAACCTGTCTCAAGATAGATATTGTAACTTTATAACATATAATGCAACGCAGCCATTGACTTTGGCGTTACATAATAAAACAGTATCAGTTCCTTTGTTAGTGCATTCATTTCAGCAACAGCTACTAAATTATGTATTATACCAGTATTACTTTTTGGAGAAACCACCTTAAGCCTTCAAATTTCCTTGGAGCTGAGATAAAGCATTGTACAGCAGAGCACTTGCAAATGTGCCTTACAAAATGGCAGGGGGAAAAAAAACCATCCAAACAGAAAGGTTTTTACCTGCTGGGACCATTTCTGTGCTCTCTCTGAGAGATATTTGTAGACCATGGGTCTGCCCACCAGATATGACAGCATATAGCAGAAGGAAGCCCCCAGGCCAGAGCACTGCAACACACAAAGCACATGATGGCTGACAGGACTCGCTGTGGTCCATTCTGTCACACGCTAACCACTGCCCTTCCTGCTTCTCGTGGTAAAAAACATCACGTTTTAGTGTCGGTCTGTCAGAATCTAAGAGGAAGAACAATCACCATGTTTTTGCAGAGGAGAAGAAACAAATGAAATCAAACGAGGCTATAACGCCACATGACACTTTGTACACACGACATCTATCGCTTGTCTGTCCCTCCTCTTGAAATGATTTGAACGTCACAGATATACTCACTGTTTGTGCACTGAAGGAAACTATTTCTGTGCACAGTTGTTCCTTACACATCACAACATTTGCTTTTAAATCGCACGTCACGTTGTTCTTCCTTACTCACCAAGCACACTAAGAAAAGAGCCAAGGGGAAAGGGTAAAGATACCCAGAGAGGATGCTGAGGAAGATAGATCCAGGGATTGCAAATGTCTGGAGGCTGTCAAAAGTGTCAAGGTTAATGGCTGCTAAAACAATCCAATTATAACACACATTTAATAGCAATAGTGAATACATCAAAAGGATATTCCTCTACGCGATCAAGCGTGCTGATCTTTCTGTAGGATCTTTGATTTGATTTCTCGAGCTAATTTGTCTTTATATTAGAAAAGGTCAACTAAACCAGTATTAGCAATTGGTCATCTTTTGTCTAGAATTTAAGCAGTTTAAGATTTGACCTTCTGCACATCCCAGCCAATGCTCACGGACACTTCTTTACATGAGATTCGGCATGAGTTGGAGCCAAAATTTCAGCATCATCATCATCATGAGTTGCTTTGGTAGATTCAACACTCATGTGAATATTACTATACTATTACTATTACTATTAATATTATACTATATTTCGAGCTGACAGTTTCTCATGGAGGGGATGCTGCTTGACAGATTTTGTAAGCAAAGTTGAGATACATTTTTCCAAAAGGTGTGTATGTTTTTCTCCAAGGATACAAAATATATGTTGCAAAGTAGGCCACCAACACTTGGGTGTAGTATGTGTCTTTGTATTTGGACAGCACCGTCCCCAAAGCTTTGGCATCGTCCATGTCTTTAGGGATCTTGATTTTCTCCATTTCATCACTGAAATAAAATAAAATTCAAATCTTCAGTCACACATACAGTATTTGACACACACATGCTGCCAGAACAGCTTCATTATGCCTTCTACAAGCCATTATTCACCATTCAGAGACTACAGGTTTCATGATGTGAATGATGGTCTACATACTGTTATATGTATATTACCAAAACTCACGTCAAAATGATTTTTGACAACAGAAATACTGGCAAACTCAGGAACCTCATGCAATCTAAGGATTGAAGAAAAGTCAACCATCCACTACTGTTTTGTGTCAGTCTCATTTGCTGCCTCAGTCAGTCTGCACTAGATTGTCTCAGAGTGAGCCAGGCCTCTGCTGCAAAGCTCCTAACAACAGCATTATGTAGATCTAGCAATGCACCTGATTGGTTACCTGTTAACTTAAGGATTTACTGCAATGATTTACCAGGTCATTCCACGTCCAGGCTGAAAACTAAAGGTGAACAAGATTTTGCAACAGCCTGCCTTAAAATCTCCACATTAGCTAAACGTTTTCCAATGAAATAATTGTCTGATTAATTCTGTTATATTCTGTAACTTGTACATGTCTATGTTATAGCCTTCATACTACCTGGTCTTCTCCCTCTCCGGTCTCTTTGTAAAGTAATATGTAACTATCGTTTTTCAACGTAAATAAACAGGGTTAAAGCACCCAGTAACATTACCTTGGTCAAAAGCATCAACAAAATGATGACAGTTTTGCATTTAGTACAAACTATAACCAAATCATAACCTTTGCTGCACTACAGTAACAATTTTTTTTTTTAAATATTTGTCAGTCTATTCTATTACCACACATCACTTTTCAGGCCTTGTTGCTGCTTAATATTCATGCATCTTCCACATGAAAAGTGGCAGCATGGAGTTAATTTTAGTAATGATTAACATATCATGGTGAATCAAGCAAACAAAAATAAGTGTGGAATTAACTTTTTAAACAAACACTTATTGTATTACTTGTGAATTTTAAAAAAGTCTTCATTTCCAGTGATGGACATCGTCTTCACCCCCGTTTAACCAAGTGTAATAATCCATAAAGCAGCTTACTCAGGAAGTTCTGGGAAGTTCCTGTAGACTAGGTACATGACTGAAGCAGAGCAGGTGAAGATGGACACCAGAATCAGGAGAGACATGCGTGCTGAGCCCCCGGCAGTATGCTCAGCCTCTGTGGGGGAAAAGAATAAGTTATTTTCCAAAAAAAAAAAAGAGTCTACAATGAAAACAGACCACAGCCTCGTGTAATTTGCTTATGAGTTTTGCATCACTTGTTCAAGCCCCTACAGGGAACTGAGTCTCCCCCTTGAGACAGACTCCGGGTATTTCAGAGATGGCCTGTTACGTTGAACTTTCAGTAAACACTCTGTGGCTGGAGACAACTGTAATGTTGGTTAATTTCAGCAATTTAGGGTATATAGCTTTTTGTTTTTCTGTTTCATTTTTTTTACCAACTACAGCACTCTAGAGATTTAGAGGCAAATTATGCATAACGAATTAACACTAATTTTGGTGATAAACAAATTAACAAAGGAACTAGGGCAGCATGCTCCCATAAACATCGGCAAACTATTAATACATATTTCTCCTAGTGCATATGACACTGGAAAATATTTATTGAAACTTTTGAAGTCATGGTTTCAGAAGTGGGTTTTTTTCCCCCCCATTTGATTTATTTCTTATTGGCCCACTTCTGGCTTATCTGCAGTGTCTGTTCTGGGGTAAACAGACTTCAACACAAAGGAAGGGACTGGTGGCAGACCATAAACTTTTCCCCCATGTTTTTTGTTGTTATACCTAGACCAAATAGATATCTATCCTTAACTACTGTATATTTGAGTAGTTGAATAAAGTGATCTTTATTCTGCATTAATTTCTGCATTTCCTGTTGTCTGTTTAACTTTTGGCAAACATGTCATCAGCAGTGGTGTAATGCAAGTGTGTACATTTTCTCACGTACTGCACTTAAGTGTGGTTTTGTGGTGTACATGAGTATTTCCTATTTCCCACTTTATACCAATATTCCACCAAAATACAGAGGGAAATTTTATATTTTTTACTCCACAACATTTATCTTACAGTTGTAGATACTAGTTACTTTACAAATCAAATACATTTCATACACATGACGTGAAAAACGTATAAAGCATGGTGCATTCCTACAGATTAAACTTTGCAACAGCATATTACATTGTTGAAATTAGCTGTGCATTGACCAAATGCATCAGTAAAATGCTTCTTTATGTAATAATAAAACATTCAAAAGAGCTTATCTGCATTGTGTGCATTCATTTTGGATACTTTCAGTGTACACAATCATTACAATAGTTACTTCAAGTAACACTTTGTATGCAGGTCTTTGGAGTATTTCTTCACTGTCGTGTTACTTTTAGTAGAGTAGAGGATCTGAATACTTCCCCCACCACTGGACACTGGACAGGCTTTGTTGATTAAAGCTCCAATATAGCCAATATAAACATTCAAAGATTTCAGATGTTCCTCTAATTATATGTTTGGGGTAAATAAATCAAATATACCACCGTACTAACACCCTCTAACAGGCTTTGGAGTGCATTTGATCTACTTCAACACGACAGCGTTCAATGTTTTTCCATTTGCTATGCTGTTACTAAGCTAACGCTAAGCTAAGCTAATTTTCGCTAGCTGTCAGTGTCACAGCCACAGATCTTAATAAACAGTTTCTGGTTAGGGTTAGGGTTAGGACAGCTGACATTAGCTCCTGTTCTCCAATCCACAGTGACCTTAGAGCAGAAACGACGCTGCTGTCATGTCGTTATATTGCTCAACCTTAAACTATGTGTGTCACCCGCAGGTACCCGCTTCCCCCCACCTTACATTCAGACAGCACCCACCTTCCGGGCCCTGAGAGTCGGCAGCAACAGCCGCCTTCACCTCCTCCTGGGCCGAGGACAAGCCGTCGGTCTCTCGTCTTTCTCTCCGCTTTTTGGCCATTTTCTGGGATAAAACTTGAGGTCAGCTGAGGTTCCGATGTGTGTCTGTGTGTGTAACAGCAACAGCCGGCTGCTGACACGTTACACAGTTTGACCTTTTACCTTCACACCCAGCGGCAAACCTCGGCCCGTCCGCCACAGCGCCCCCTGCAGTCCCACGGTGGTGGTGGTGGTGTGGTGACAGTCAGGCCCCTGAACAGGGACATGCTTTCTTCTTACCTACAGCTACAGGTACAATTTAAGGTAAATGTAGGCTATTTTACCTGAGCACAGAAGCTGTATTAAACTGCCAAACAGTATAGGAAATCTGATTTTAAATGATTAATCAATTTATTTCAGAATCAGAATCAGAATCAACTTTATTGGCCAAGTGTGTAAACACATACAAGGAAGTGTATATATATCGATATACATGAGGTAGGTAGGATATGGGTGTATTCAGTATAGTGTTCAATAGTCACTCAGTTGAGAAAACAATCTTTTTCTTCAAACCAAAGAAAGAAAGAAAGAAAGAATAACCAGCAGATTAACCTATAATTGAATTTAATCCTGAGTTGCAGCCCCTTTACAAAACAGCCAAAATTAGCTCCAGAAGTAAAATTCTGTAATCTGTTGGACTTTTATTAGTATTGGAGTGTTTGCAGAGTGTGGTGTTGGTAAAAGATCTTAATACTTCCTCCACCACTGTGAGGTAGGAACTGAGATTTAAGAGCTGACTCTCAGCTATTCGTGCTGTAGGAGGTGTTTACATGATGGACGAGCATTGCACCATTGAAGAAATAAGAACTCAGATCGTTGATTTAAGAGAAAGTAGAAATACTGCAGGGTAAAAATGTTCTGTTACAAGTCAAACGTGTTGAAAGTCATGGATTTAAACACTTAAAGTAGTAAAAGCATACAACTCAATATGCAGAAGGGCCCATTTCAGATTATGTTACTGGATTATGATCATTGATGGATTAATGAGTAAATCACTTTAATGATGCAGTTGATGAAAATGGGGATGATTTTATTTACTTTATTTACTTGTTGCTAACTTATAATAACTCATAATCATATACTATAATCTATAACTTTTTTTATTCTATAATGCTTTATATTTTGTATTGATTATCTAAATCTGCAAGGCAACTAAAGGTATCAAATCAATTTATTGAAGTAAAATGTATAATATGTGCTTCCAAAACGTTGAGGAGGTGAAACATAAAGTTACATGGAGATACACGAGTAAAGACCTTTATTACTCAGCTCAGCTTATTTAACAGCTTCATCCAGCCTATTTGCACATTAAGGTTTTCATTACAAAGATGCAAAGATGAGCATAAAAACATGGCTCATATTTACAGACCAAACTGCCTACGAGTACAAAAGTAGTCGTATTTGGCTCCAACTCGATCATTAAAATGCTACTTACATGTTCATTAATCTGCAATGATCATGCAATGATGCAATCTGATATAATATGACTGACAGAGAAACTCTGCTCCATAAAGAAGATTTTTACTGTTAGTGTTTCCACATGTTCTGAACATTTTGCGTACTTGTTTTTGAATATTTTTACAAAGTTTTGTTGCTACTTTTGCTCTGGTAAAAGTTCTCCCTATTACGTCCACCAAAGCCATGTTTATAGTACCCATTTTGAACAATGCAGTAGGGTAATGATAGGGCTACAATTTCACTGTTCACATGGGAAAACAAATAATCTGCACTTCGTCCTTGTGGTTATTGTCCCTATAAAATGTAACATTGTCCAAATACCTACAGATTACTGAATGTTCAGTCCCCTAAAGAATGCGTCCTAAAGCTTTACTCCCTAAATAGTTGCCTCATTCAGCCCAGTTACACAGTGAGCTGAAGTCCAATTGGACTCACTTTAGAGAACATGTTCCTCTCCTGTAAAATGTCAGACTTACACAAAGTCCATCTCTGGAAACTGGACATTTAATTCTAATCAGTATGATACGGCCATTAATAGTGTATATTCCTATTTGTTTGACAGAGAGGTACAATAACTAATCTATATCTAAGTGTGCGGAGTCACAAATATTGTTTAAGATTTTTGTTATAGTCAACATGAGTCTCACTTCAACTGTTCATTATTATGTACGTTCAGTTACTTAATATGTAATTAACTCATTTTAAAGATCAGTAAAGAATCCTGAAATTCTGTAAAATCCTGCAAATATGCAACTTGACTTAGAGAACAAACTATTCAGAGCACTACTACTTCACTGTTGATCTCGAGGACAGATTGTTCGAACACATTACATCTCAGCTGTATTACATCTGTGCTGTATAGTTTTGTAGGAATAACATGCACATTATTCCTTTTATGGAGGAGAAGGAAGAGGAATAGTCTTTGTACAAGATGTAAAAGATGTAGAGCTGTCCTCGTCATCAGTCCTTCCCTTATTACTAATTACATGCCTTATTCCCTTATCCCTATTTCATACAGTCTATAGTCCTTGCAAATAGATAAATACAAGCATTAAGAAAACCCATATTGATCCCAGTGTCCGGTGCAGTCATTTAGTGTATTTATTTCTGCGTGCTTCAGTTTTGTAGTAAAATGATTTATGAGACAATGGGAAAATTCATTATGACAGAATTTGCATATTTTACAACATTATGCAAAATACTAAAGGAAATGTCTTCTAACTAGCAACAGAGACTAACTTTTGCATGGAATATCTTATTCTGCCATTCTTTATCAGCCTTTATTAAGTATCTTTTTTTATTATAATGCCTTATTCAACAGTCACAAATAATGGGTATTGCAGCTCGATAATCTGAATAATTTTCTGATGTAGTTAAAGGTCACTTTGCATCAATAATATTACACAAGTTTTATAGCTGGGATCGGGATCAAATGAGACTCGTAAAAAAACACAAACACATCATGCAGAGCTGAAATTCCCCAGTTCAGTGTGTGAACACGCCTTTAAGGTCTAAAGTGGATCTGTAATCTTTTTAGTACATTGAAATTAAATTATATTTTCTTAAATGAAAGCAGCCATAATAGATAGATACATAGATGCATACATACCATACCATTACATTATATAACATGAGTAGGTCGCACTAAAGTTATTGCAGGAAACTACAACTCCCATGGCTCTGCGGTCGCCGCCGGATGTTCGTGTTGCACAAATTTGGCGCTGATCTATCCGGGTACTTCATTCACTGCTTCCTTTCGCGCCGGGTAACCGGAGAGCTGTGCGTCCATGTGCGCAGTGACTGGGAATTGATAGACCTCTGAAATATTAAAATCCGAGCCCTTAACAGAGTTTTCATAATGGATCCTGAGTCTTTGGTCGAGGCCCTTCGGGGTACGATGGACCCCAACCTGCGGGAGGCCGCGGAGAGACAGCTGAACGAGGTAAAAGTTGAGATTAGCCGCTGACTGTGATGGAGGTTGTGGCGCGGTCTCGGATCGGGCCTCGGCCGTTCACAACATCAAGATGGTGCGATCACGCAGACTGGGCTCTGCTACCTTTACCGTGACAGATCAAAAGCTAAAGTCCGCTACTCGACAGCTACACCGCTCCTTACGCCCTCACTCCTGCCGCTAATGTTGCGCCATTAACGCCAATTCAAGTGCGTTTTTTATTTCTTGCTCATGTGCCAGTAACTAACGTCAACGTTAGCTTCATCTCCAGCCAGCTGTGGCGCTAATGCTAAACAAGCTAAGCCGTGCCGGAAGATAATTGTTAGCTAGTCGCACACAGTTTAGCTATAGTTTTGATTAATTCCAGAGCTGACACGACACACGAACAGCACGGCTGGTGTTTTAAACAACCAGTGAGGCCCAGTGAGTGCGGGGAATGTGCTAGTTGGCGTATTTTAAAGCAGGATACTGATTCCTTAGCCGTGTGGCTAATAGCAGCTAGCTAACTCCGCTACTTGTTGGGTGAGCTGCCACAGCTCTGCTACATAGCTGCTGCTCACGTGTCACTGTGACAAGCCCTGAAATGATGGCATGTTTTAACATCCGAGTAAAATATACCACAGCAGACTTCTCGCTCGTTTTAGCCATAGCCACACTTAATATATGGTCGGCGGCCTTATAGGTACTTGTTAAAAATATCTAAATCTGAGTTTTACGTTAGCCGAGTTCCATGTGGGCTAATGTTAAGTAAGTTAGCAACACTGAATTGAACTGAAAAAAGTTAACTCTCCTCATTCGCCTCTTATTAGGTACTGATCACCAAACTTAACAACATTTCATTAGCAGTGCTTATGTTCTGTAACTCTAATCATTTAAGCTGTAGAAAAGTAAGTGGCAAATAAATCTAAAGGTTAAGACTGAGCAGGATCATTTTGATCATTACCATGGCAGTTTAATTATGAGCCATTCTGTCTTGGGGGAAAATGAATATTTAGTAGAACAGTGTGTTGCATAAAACAACTTGAAACCTTCAAGTCATGATTTTAAACAATGTCTTTCAGAAGATACTTGGTGCTCAGTGATTCTGTAAGAAATTGCTTATGGAGGTTATGGGCTGATGCTTTAGATTGTTTTTATGGGCAGTTTATTCATGTCAGACAGTTGGCATTGTTCAGTCAAATCATAATGCATGGTTAAACTCAAATGTTCCTCTACATTTGTCTGCCTTTTTAGTCCCTGACAACTGTTGCCACAAAATAAGGTCTAATTTATTTTTGTATTCAAGTATTAAGAATAATCCAGCCATAGCAGACATCTTACATATGTTTTGTCCCAATCAAGTAGCCCTTGTTTACTTCCATGTTTATTTTTGGCAGTGCAAGAAGCATTTTTTATTTTTTTTTAACCCACATATGCATTAACAATGATGGCTCACTTGAATGGCATAGCTAGGAGGGTGTTCTTACGTAGCTGGCTTGAGTTATTTGAGTTGTGTATAGAACAAAAAACAAGCCTTCTGGAGGAGGATGGAGTAAATCTGTTGGTGTGCACAGTTTCTAAATACAGTGCTTTGCTTAGTCATAAACTCTGACTTTGTTTTTCATGGAAAAAGGCCAGGTAAATGACTAAGCCTTGACAAAATGCTCAAATACCCTTACATGACCTTTTAAAAATATGTAGACACGTTGGAGCTGCATTGTGGTTGAAAGCGCATATTAAGGAAAGTACTGTTTGTGGTAGAACCATGGACACCAGCATATTTGGAATCAGCTGTATGTTTATTGCTCCAGCTGCAAATATCTGGTATGTTAGTTGGTTATCTCATTATTTATCACCTTTACCAGCTTACATGTACCACACCAATGCTGCTTGAGTTGTGGAGGAGGCAGTAACCCAGAAATATATGGGCTGTAAACCTGTACTTGGTCACTTTACCACTTATTCTTTTTCGCATCAGAAAATTGATTTGGGTTTGTAATGCCAGGGTGTTGACCAAAAAGGCCTGCACTGTTTTGTATCACAGCAGGCTAATATAAGAATAATTCATTTGAACAAGTCACCAATGTATCCAGAGCGAGTTTATACTCTTCTGACAGCTTTGGGTAACAAATGCTGATGGCTTAAAAATGGGGCGCATGGGATTTCTTTGTCTTGTAAATGTAATGTAAAAATGCAACAAAGCATGAAATTATTCATCACCTATGAAATGGTAACTGTATATCAGATTATGTTGTGAGTTGCTCAGCAGTTGGTGATTGTATGACTTAAAGCGCCTGAATGACCCCTCACTTTCCTTTTTTTTCTTTCACGGTCATCTCCCTACAGCTACAACAGCAAATTGCAGCAGAACAGAAAGAACTGGAAATAGATCTTATGAAAAATGGGAGATTCCAAATGTTGTTTTGGTGTCTGATTTATACTCAGCTGTTTTCAATTCTGATCTACAGGGTCACACCCAGGTAAACTTTGTGTCCACTCTGCTGCGTGTCACCATGTCTGATCAGCTGGATTTGCCTGTCAGGCAAGCAGGTGAGTCTACACTTAAGACATGTGATAATAGAGCTACAGCTGGCAAAATATGTTTTATATAAAACTAGACAGAACATAAAAAAGACTGCACATGTTATAAATGTTAAATGGTCTTATTTGAGAGAAATGCTCAGATTCAGTCTCTGCTAGTAGCCTAAGGGGTGGCATCTTTGTAGTCAACTGATTTGTGTAATCACAGTTGGCTGAGGGATGAATTTAAAAGCTGAGGTGGAGACTCTACACAAACAGATGCTAAATGTGCCCTACTAAATGGTTGATTGGTGGGAAAAAAAACAAAAAAAAAACATAGAAAGTAAATGCAATTCTCACAAACGGTCTAAAAGCAGAGACACTGGCTTGATAATAAGATTGCAACACTTTTAGGTAAAATTAATTTGGGAAGTGCATTTTCTGCCCTGTAAACAGTTTTATGCTTGTTTGGACAAAACTTTCATATTCTAGGAGGCTCAATCTTAGATTGAGACTGAGATTGAATCCCCAAATAAAAACCACCACCTTGTCTGCTCATAGCATTTTTTTTAAAACTTAAAAAAATTTTTTTAGTTTAACTCTTGAGCTTAGAAAAAATAACACTTGGGAAATGTTATTGTCCTTTTCTGTGTGTCTGTTTTATGTCTTAATAAGGAGTGTTATTATAAAACATTATGATGACACATCAGTCCATGCTGCCCCCCCCCCCTTCTATCAACTGGATCCACATACAATTACCAAAACACCCTGGCACTGTGTGGCTTACCACTTCATCTTGCACCCGACTCCAATTTTGTCAGATGGCATTACATAGCAATGGAGAAAAAGGCTGGATATTTTTCATGACCCCAAGTTAAACAGGCCACTTATATAATGGTTTTAAAAAGATAATTTAGCGAGGATACATGATTCACACTCGTTTTTTATTTTATTTTTTGTTGAGAGGCTAAAGTGCCACGCTGAAGTGCAGTGGACACGTGGAGTTGGTTAAATATAGCTTGTTTTGCTTTAGTCAAATGCTGCTCTGTGAGGAAGGTGTCAGTGGTGGGGGAAAAAGCAATGTTCAAAGTTAAAATCTTGACCAAAGTTGCGGCACAAAGTACACAGATAGTTTCTGAATCACTATGTGCCCACCTTCCAAGTATTCATAGCTGTACTAGCAAATTAAGCTGTTGTAGTGCTGTGCTTTGGTGCAATAAATTACTTTTCCAGCTGTAGGAAAAATGTGTTTAGAGCAGAATAGTGGAGGAGCAGCTCCTCCAGACAGCTCCTCCGAGTAATATCACGAGTGGAGCTGATAACAAATACACATCGTGCATCTTAATTTATTATATTGGCTCTTCGCCAATCATTTGGGCTGATCGGATTATTCTTGGTTAGCTCCTGTCTGGCTCCATGTTGGCTGGCAGACCAACAAAAAATGCTGTGGTTTATTTTTTGTGTGTGTGGAAACAATCAAATAAAATGATCACAAAAGAAGCACTGTGATTGACAGTCATTACATAATTTTCTGTGAATAGGTTGACCAAGTGCATTGTAGTTTTATAACGCTCTCTAGACAGAATGATTGAATGTGGGTTTGAGTTGTATTTGATTCAGTATTGGCAGCAGTTTCAGTATGTGGTGAGTTTGGGATCTCTGCTGCTTAGATTTCTGCTGCCAACTGAATACAAAATGGGTAAATTGATTTTTGTGTGCGCTGCTCAAAGCAGTGAAAAATGACACTTCTGTCAACAATTGACATGTTGCTGTCGACGTTTTAAATGGCTGTTTTTTTTTTGTTTGAGGACCACTAATAAAATTACATTCACCTCAAATGTATTTGTGTAGCAGATGTCCTAAAAAAAAAAAATTGGCACACAATAAAAAAAAAAAAATCAACATAGGTGCCTTGTTAGTGTTTATTTCATGTTTTTATTTCAGATAATCTCAATTTTGTGAGTAGATTTAAGAGCTTATTATAAACACTGGTTAAAGGAAAGTGATCGTATACTTGAGTTCACTGGTTGTGTAATTTTTTTTTAAGCCCCCAGTATATGATCTCAAACAGATATTACACTACATGAAGGAGGATATAGGAGGAGGAGAATAGCCACGTTTGATAAAACACCTGTAGTGGGCATTTTACTATATTTGTATGCCCTCTTCATGGTTTCCAATCATTTATTAAGCTTGCAACAGTTTCATTCAGCTAGACTTTTTCAGTAAGTCAATTTTTCCCCCTCTCTCTATGAATCAAATCGATATGGCAGATTCTTGGCTTTGCTGTGTCGGGCGATTGTGTAGTTTGGTGGTCATTGGCGGAGGGGAGGGGGTTTATGCTCTGTCAGCATTGATAGGCTGGATTATGATTGCCTCGCCAGCGGTGTAGACATTTGTGTCAGCAGTCTGACGTCCGCCTCCCAGCCCTCACTCCTCCTCTCTCTCAGATGCCTCTCCCTGTGAGCCACAGAACTCTGTGGGGCCCCACGTTGTAGATGTGAACCCAGCTGACACCCTTGTGCCACATTCAAAACTACTGAACTGCAGATGGAAGAATTTATTTCTGCGGCTTAGGCTTTAGGTGTATCTGAATTTGCACTACTGTGTTGTGCATAGTCATGATGCAAATGCAGTCAATATGATGGGTGAGCTTTCGGGAGTTGGAGGAGGTTGTACACCAACTGAATTTTAAAAGCATACATGGTAGTTTACTTACTAAATCACCATGTATTTGGACGGGGGTGCGGCATTATTGATTTGTCAAACTTCAAATAGATATTAATACAGAAAAGGTGCTGATATATCTTGCAAACGAATCTATTGATTCTCAAATTTGCTATTAGGTGAGGTGCAAAGTGCAAATGACTCCTTGTGACTTTTTCCATCTTGATGGTTTTATTAATGAGCTATTTCATTGGTGTTATGAGCAGAAATTTCACAAAAGTGCCATAAAGGGCTGACCCTTGTTTTCTCTACCTCCATCTAGGTGTGATTTACCTTAAGAACATGATAACCCAGCACTGGAGTGATGGAGACGGTTCAGCCACAGAGACGCCTGTCAATAACATCCCTGATGAGGACAGGCAGTTCATTCGAGACAACATAGTGGAGGCCATCATCCACTCTCCCGAGCGCATCAGGTAACCACACACCCTGCTGGCTGAGTGGAGTGAGAGGAGCTTAGTCACCCTGTTCCACCTCTGCCACTTTCAAAATCACGCAATCTAAAACTGCCCTTTTGATCTCATCAGGGTGCAGTTGACCACATGTATCCACCACATGATCAAGCATGACTACCCCGGCAAGTGGACGGCCATCGTGGACAAGATCGGCTTCTACCTGCAGTCTGACAACAGTGCAGGGTGGCTGGGCATCTTGCTCTGCCTTTACCAGCTCGTCAAAAACTATGAGTAAGTCGGACCTCATAAACTATTACTATATAATTAATGGTTTATAAATTTCTATTGCATCATAGCATGTGACAAGGGGTCAACGTTGTGCTTGTGTGGCTCATGTAACCTGTGTGTGTGAAACAGATATAAGAAACCTGAAGAGCGTCAACCTCTGGTGGCTGCCATGCACATCTTTATGCCCATGCTGAAAGAACGCTTCATCCAGCTGCTCCCTGACCACTCCAGTGACTCTGTCCTCATACAGAAGCAAATCTTCAAAATCCTCTATGCCCTGTTCCAGGTAATATCGCAGCACGTACTTCATTTTTTGAAGACAAAAAACAAGATAGTGAAACATATCTGGTCTAACTAGAGCAAGATTTTGTCTTTTTTCTTCAAAACGGACTTTCATGTTTGTCTCCACAGTACAACCTCCCCCTGGAGCTCATCAACAGACAGAACCTGACAGAGTGGATGGAGATCCTGAAGACAGTAGTGGATAGAGATGTGCCCCCGGTGAGCAGACAAAATTAGTTTTTCTTTTTTTTTTTTTTTTTTTTAAACAATATCAGTCTTTACAAATTGTTTGGTTTCTGAGATGTGCACATCTAAGTGCTCCACTAGCTGACCTTACCAACGTTGTCCTCGGCCTGTGCAGGAGACGATGCAGATAGATGAAGATGAGCGGCCTGAGTTGCCATGGTGGAAGTGTAAGAAGTGGGCCCTACACATCTTGGCTCGGCTGTTTGAGAGGTAAAAGCCTGTTGTTCCCTCAATGTGTTGAATATACTGTACAAACGGGTTTAACAATAATAACATTCGCTATATTAAATCGGCTTTGCAGGTATGGAAGCCCAGGCAACACAACCAAAGAGTACACAGAGTTTGCTGAACTTTTCCTCAAGGAATATGCAGTCGCTGCTCAGCAGGTAAGAACTTCAAAAGGTGTAATGTAAGCAGCAGCTTTCTAGTCAGGCTGAACTGTGTCTTTTGGAGTTTGCCTCATAAATATACTGAATTCTTTTGTACATTTGTCTACTAGGTGCTGCTGAAAGTCTTATACCAGTTCAAGGAAAAGCAATATGTGGCTCCCAGAGTACTCCAACAGACGCTCAATTACATCAACCAAGGCATCGCACATGCTCTGACGTGGAGAAATCTCAAACCACACATCCAGGTATAAATACATATTTGACACTCCAGCAAACATTTCACTGTACTGTATATGACAGGCCTTAAGCGTTGATGCAGTAAGAACACTGAAGCTGTAGTTGTTTTGAAGTACTGAGTACTGATGGATGCATTAAGCTAAAGCACTTCTAAGCGGTGTGGGTTCAGCCAGCAAACAAATGAAGCAGTACTGTGTGACAGTAAAATGTCATGTTTAAGTTTAAAACATATTCTCAGGTTCAACAATCTGTAGTCGCTGGACATTGTAGAAATTTTACAACAAATGGCCTCTAATCTGACATCGGCTGTGTAAATAACACACACTAATTGTGACTTTTTGTCTTTCAGGGCATCATTCAGGATGTGGTGTTCCCCCTCATGTGTTACACAGACAGTGATGAGGAACTGTGGCAGGAGGATCCGTACGAGTACATCCGCATGAAGTTTGGTAAGCAAAGGAAGTTGGTGCCTGTAATCCAAAAGGAACCGTCTGCATCATTGATGACAAACCATTCACCCGATCTCTGCTATCCCCTCTAGACGTGTTTGAGGACTTCATCTCTCCAACAACTGCAGCCCAGACACTCCTGTTCACAGCCTGCAACAAGAGGAAAGAGGTGAGTTGAATTTATGTTGTGGTTTATTTCCTTGAAACTTAAATTCTCCTTTTTTAACTGAAAAATAAATAAAACATTCTTCTTGTGTTCCCACTAATCAATGAGGCCTAAGGAATAACCCTACATGTTGTTGCTCTGTTTAGGTGCTGCAAAAGACTATGGGCTTCTGCTACCAGATACTCACTGATCCCGCCTCTGACCCCAGGAAAAAGGACGGTGCCCTCCACATGATAGGCTCTTTGGCTGAAATCCTGCTGAAGGTAAATGGCTCTCCGCCGACTTGTTTGCGATTCTTCTTTCCCACACACAGATTAAAGAGCATTGATTTTGAGCAAAATGGTGTCGAACATTTGTAACATGGTGCAGCAAACAGGATTTTCATCATCACACTTTCCTGTTTTTACCATGAGCATTCAGTTGTAATTTATGGTCTCCAAGTGTGGCAAGAGACTTATTTTGCAGAAGTTGGCTTAGCATTGAGATGTTGGAATAGTTGTGGAGCAAATATTCAAGTGCTGATGGTGTAGATCATATATGTCAAACTCAAGGCCCGCGGGCCACATCCGCCCCGCGATACAATTATATACGGCCCACGAGATAATTTCATGTGACTATTACGAATGGCCCGTCGGTAAACAGCATTCCCACCTCTCATACTACAAATCCCACAATGCACTGAACAGCTGCCACGCTAGTCAGGACCCGTGCAGCAGCCCCTCCTCCCGCAGGTATAATGACACACTGATCAGCGGATCAATGCATCGATCAGCGTTGTTATAGCGACACTTATGACACGTTTCCACTAGTACCTACTCAGCTCTACTCGGCGTAGGTACGGAGTAGGTACTAGTGGAAACGCGCCATTAAGCTAGCCCCCCCAAAATAAATGGCCAAACGAAAAGTGGACTTTGAAAACAGAGACTTTCAAAGCAGGTGGGGGGTGTTTTACCTGTTTGTCTGTCGGAGGTGAACCTGTGTGTCTTATTTGTGGAGCTGATTTGGCTTGAATTAAAGAATATAAATATAAGACGACACTTTGAGACAAAACATGAGGATGGTACAAAAAAGAGAAAAATTATTTAAAATTCTATTTATTTTATTGAGGAAGAGTTGTTGAAGTTTGGCTGTTTAAATTCATATTTCTGGATAAAATATATATTATTATTATTATATTATATTGTATTATATGCTACAATAAAAGAGTCACTTTTAGAGTCTTCACTAAATGTTGAGCCCGTTTGGCCCGCGACTTAGACCCTGTTTTAAATTTTGGCCCTTTCTTTGATTGAGTTTGACACCCCTGGTGTAGATTCACTCAACATTTTTGAGTGTCAAACAACATAGATGGTATAGGCTGAAAGTGTGTGGCATGCATGTCATACACAGCTAAGGCAACAGTGGGGCACATTGAAATTTTTAGCATTCAGTACATAATTTCTTGTATTTTCATTTTTCTATTAATGCAACAATTCGTGCCTTTTCTGCTCCGTCCATTTGTGGTGGAAATGTTTTATGTAAAGGAAAAGGCAAAGCTCAGGTCCGGGTGACAAATATAATATAAATGTAATGCATTAAGGCTAAGACATTCTGCATTGCTCTCAGGTATTTTTTTATTCTACCATGAATCATTTTTTCTCACCTACAACCTACATTTACTGTAAGACCAGCAACTTCACTGCTTCCCCTGTGCTCCTTTTATTGTAACTCTCTCGCTCAACCAGTCACTTGCTATGGACACATATTACACTACTTATTGAATGTGCCATTCACCCAATGCCTCCACACTCAAGCGTCATGCATAATGTACAAAGAAGATGTAGATAAAAGGCACAATAGTTTGATGTAAAAACACACTTTAATCAGAATTTTCATCAAAGGTGGCAGCCAAAAACACAAAGCAGCTGATGCCTTTGAGTTAGTTAGGGAGGGAAAACCCAGATCTGGTGAAACCTGACAGTTTTTATTTCTTTGTCTACACAGAAAAAAATATATAAGGACCAGATGGAGTTCATGCTGCAGAATCATGTCTTCCCCCTGTTCCGCAGCGAACTGGGCTACATGAGAGCCAGAGTAAGTCATCAACAGACAACACTCATGTGTTTTATTACCGATTTAAAGTGACATAATGTTATATTTCCACATTACTTGACTCTTGAAGTTATTTACTGCCACGTTTTCTCACTCAGGCCTGCTGGGTACTGCATTACTTCTGTGAGGTTAAGTTCAAAAGTGACCAGAACCTGCAGACTGCTCTTGAGCTGACCCGCCTTTGTCTAATCAATGACAACGAGATGCCGGTTAAGGTGGAGGCTGCTATTGCCCTGCAGGTTCTCATCAGCAACCAGGAGAAAGGTAAATTACACACTTACTGACAGCACTTTACATATGATATTTCTTTTTAAGAAATGTGTAATGTAAGTTTCCTTTAGGTGTCTAGATTAACGTGTGCTGTATTCTTTAGCCAAAGAATACATCACCCCCTTCATCCGGCCAGTGATGCAGGCACTCCTGCACATTGTCAGGGAGACGGAGAACGATGACCTCACTAATGTCATACAGAAGATGATCTGTGAATACAGTGAGGAGGTCACCCCAATTGCAGTGGAAATGACGCAGCACTTGGTAAGTGCAGTCAGTGATGGTAAATGGATGACATCAACATGTAATCGCTTTACTGAGTGGTCCAAAACTCCCCCTATGGCTGCTGTGAATGCAGAGGGGCCGAAAAAGAAACTATTATCTAAAGGTTGCTCAATCGAAAATGATCCTCTACTTGCATGACAAACAGACTTCATTCTCTCATGAATGATGATGAGTCATGATGATTCACTCATGGATGAACCCAGAAACGGTAACTACATATCCATGTTAATGTCTTGCCAAGAAAGCATTTGCTTTTCTTCTCTTCACCCATTAGAAGCTGCACAGCAGCTCTTTACCATTTTAGCAGATTTCCCTTTTGTTGGCCATGTGAATGCACTGATAGCAGACAGATTTAGTCATGCCACATGCATATGCTCTATACTCTTTTTAAAAGAAAGCTGCAGTCAACTGGAAGGTTGACTGGTTTCTTTAATTTGATAATGTATGAGATAAGAGACTTCCAGCCTGATGGTGAAATGTATGGGTACTAAAACTCCACGGACTAGATAATAAATCTTTCCTTTTTTACAGGCTATGACGTTCAACCAGGTGATTCAGACGGGGCCTGACGAGGAGGGAGGAGATGACAAGGCTGTAACAGCTATGGGCATCCTCAACACTATTGACACATTGCTCAGTGTGGTGGAGGACCATAAAGAGGTTAGCAGCATAGCCACTAAGCATCTCTCCCTTTCTGCTTTCTCTTTCTCTTCCTCTTCCTCTCCCCCCCTCCCACCGGCTTCCCCCTCCCCCCCACAACCCCTAATCACTCAGCTCGATGCCACTTCATCTGCAGAAGCAGCTCTGGTCTGTAGCGTTCCTGCCAACACACTTCAGCCTCCCACCAACTCCTGGGAACACGCTCTGTTCTCGCCATGTTCAAAATGACTCAGAGGCTGAGGCAGGCGCTAGAAATAGTGGCGGGGCATGCTGCCACCATGTCTGCCGAACATTGGACTGCTGGTGCTCGAAGCCAAGAAGCCATTAGACCGAGCATTGCTGTATACTGAATATTTTTGATTGCACAACAGTTCAGTAGTTCAGTTCTACATCACTTTGCTACAAAGAATTGGAAGTCTTATTTGACCAATGAATTTGATGCACATAATTTGGCCTGATGAATTGATGTAGAGGACAAATCTGACTCAAAAGTCCTTTATGTATTCATTAAATTCATAGGTTTGTACATGCACTGTTTGATCATGTTTTTTCATTAAATGAAGAATATGATTTCAGGATCCAGTTTATAATTCAGACCGATTCTATGAAAGTTCCCTTTTTTACATAACATTGTTTGAAAACAATATTTTTCAAATACTTTAACCAAATGTTTCAAAAACACCCAAATGGCTCATGCGGTTTTATTAATTTGGAGACCTTTTGTGTTGGATGATTCACTCCAATTTGTACTTTCAGGAACATGCTGTTTAGTGATGAAACTATACACAGCTTTTAGCTTAACAGCTTTATCTTCATTTTTTTGATAATGATTTAATCCTTATTGCCTTTAACCGTTGTGTTGTTTCAGATCACCCAGCAGCTGGAGGGCATCTGCCTGCAGGTGATTGGCACTGTGCTGCAGCAACATGTACTGGGTAAGCAGGACCGGTCCCTCTTGTGTGTAAACATTCAACCTGCATGGTGCATTAAAACGGTCTCTGTCTGCCTGACTAAGAGGTGACCCATAGGTAATAAACAGACTAAATTTACCTCCAGTGACTCACTTTTCTCTTTCTTTTTCCCCCCAGAGTTCTATGAGGAGATCCTGTCTTTGGCTCACAGCCTGACCTGCCAGCAGGTGTCACCGCAGATGTGGCAGCTCCTTCCACTGGTGTACGAAGTCTTCCAGCAAGATGGATTTGACTACTTCACAGGTACGCCTTCATGTTAGAATGTTTGTTTTGTTTCTGTGAGGTTAAAAACATTTTGATCTGATAACAAGAACACTAGTACCTGATCCATACTTTGCCAATATCCAGGTTTAGAGGGGAAAAAAGGGGGGCTTTGTTTTGCTGTAAATTCAGCTGTCTAAAAGGCAAATGTGTTTGTTTCAGATATGATGCCTCTTCTCCACAACTATGTCACAGTTGACACAGACACCCTCTTATCTGACACCAAATACCTGGAGATCATCTATAACATGTGCAAGAAGGTAAAATAGTGCAGTTGATGATGCTGTGTTTTCAAGCTAATTATTAGTGGTGATTGGGAAGCTCACCTGGCCGTGTCACTTCACACAGGTCCTGACAGGTGATCCAGGCGAGGACCCAGAGTGCCATGCAGCCAAACTGCTGGAGGTGATCATTCTGCAGTGCAAAGGTCGCGGTATCGACCAGGTCAGTATACTACAAATGTACACCTCAAATTACTAAGCTAAAGAGAGAGGACTATAGAGACCTCAAGGTGCCATAGATGACATTCAGAACCACTAGATACCGCAATAGAGTATCAGCATATCCTCGTCCGTCCCATCGTGTTCTCAGAAATGTCACTTCATATTGTTCACAAAAGGGTCAACGTTATTCCATTGTTTCTTCCGTGTTCAGGTGTCCTTTCTGTGATTCACAGCACAAGGATTTACATCTTGGTTATTACTTTGTGGCCTGGAATATTGCTATTTTAGTAGCTTTAGAGATGTATTCAGCTTGATCAGCTTCTTTGATCTGCTGAGTTAAATCCATGTAACATAATTATCTATCTTTGTAATGCTGTTAATGGCAGTGACTCATGCACACATGGTTTGCTCGGCTCCACCTCCTCTACTATATCTTTACACAGCAAATGGTTGTTCACTGCAACAATAGTGTTCAGAATCTCATAAAGAACCTTTTTAAAGCCACAGCTACAAAATGTAGATCTACAGGATGCATTCACTGCTGAAATTCAAATAATTCTCCCAATTTTAAATGTTTGTAATGCACACGTATAGCTCTATTGAAGGTGAACTTGGTGTCGTCGCAGGTTGTGCCCTTGTTTGTGGCTGCTGCTTTGGAGCGTTTGACGCGGGAGGTGAAGACCAGCGAGCTGAGGACCATGTGTCTGCAGGTGGCCATCGCTGCACTATACTACAGCCCCCCTCTTCTCCTCAACACTTTGGAGAATCTGCGCTTTCCAAACAACACTGAGCCTATCACTAACCACTTCATAACCCAGTGGCTCAAAGATGTTGACTGCTTCCTTGGGTAAGAGTCTCATGAGTGCCTCAGTAGTGCAAGTTATCACTACAGTATACCTGGTCCTGACTGCTAAAACGATGTTTTCTAAATCTGGCAATACATGTCTTAGATGGCCTTAATGGAAGAAACCAGTCATTCGTTTTCATACTTGTGGTGTGTGTAAACTGGCTGCAACTATTTTTAATCAAGCTGTTTACATTGTATGACCACTAGCCAAAATATTCATCTTATCAACCAATTCGTCAATCAATTATCAGTAATTTTAGAACTGATATTATTAGAAATCGCATTAACTTTTTTGTTCCCCTCGCAGCCTCCATGACAGGAAGATGTGCATTCTTGGACTTTGTGCACTCATTGACCTCGAGCACAGACCTCAGGCAGTCAACCAGGTGGCCGGCCAACTTCTTCCAGCAGCCATCCTACTGTTCAATGGCCTGAAGAGGGCGTACGCCTGTCGAGCAGAGCATGAGAATGACGAAGATGACGACGATGAAGATGGGGAAGACGAGGAGGAAAACGGTAAGGCTCTAGTGTTGGACGTGTTTAGCGCAGCACCAGCCAAGGTGTGAATTAAGTGATGTTGAAAGACTTTTCTTCAAATGTCTGAATGTAGCTGAGCTAGGCAGTGACGAGGACGACATTGATGAGGAGGGCCAGGAGTACCTGGAGATGCTGGCGAAGCACGCAGGAGAGGACGGAGACGACGAAGATTGGGAGGAGGACGATGCTGAGGAGACGGCACTTGAGGGCTACACTACAGCTGTAGATGATGAAGACAACCTAGTGGACGAGTATCAGATCTTCAAAGCCATACTACAGAGTAAGACGACGGGCTTTTGATGAATCGCTTTCCTGCAAATCAAATGATTCTGTAAAACAAATACTTCCAGGTTGTACATTCGTCACTAATCTCGCTCTGCTATGCCGTAGATATCCAGAACCGTGACCCAGCATGGTACCAGGCACTAACACAGGCCCTTGACGAAGACCAGGGCAAACATCTTCAGGACATTGGCACACTTGCAGACCAGAGACGGGCAGCACACGGTGAGCACCGCCTGAGAATGCAACTCAATTATCCAATTAAACTCTGATGCGGCTCTTCTCTGACAATAAAGCCATTTTTGTTTTTGCATGCTATTTCCTGTTTTTATTTGCTGCGTTGATGTATTTGCCTCATTTTATCTAACATTACCAAATGCCTTTTCATCTGTACATTTACCTTCAATAAAATATTCACGGTATTCATAGCCTCTATCCCATTACACTACGGATTAGAGCATTGAAATTGGCCGCAAAAACATGAGTCTGGCATGATGATCATAATTTCACCTCTGTTAAATAAGTGTGTAGGCTGTGGATTGCCCTGTCTGCATGATGGTCTAGAGGTTAAGGGCTGACGAGGAACCAGTGTCCAAGGTTCGAGGTCTTGTTGGGAACCTTTCATTGCACGTTTTTCCCCCATCTTTCTACACTCCCTCTCGTTAGTGTGATTATTAATAATCTGTTCATTTACTATTTTGACTTATAATAAAGCCATAAAATGCCCAAAAAAGTGTTGGTCTAATTGGCGGCAGCAGATGAAGCTATGCTGGAATCTGGTGCGGTCTGATTGTTTTCTAACCAACCTTGCAAGCCTTCAGCACTTGAGCTGAGAGTAGCAGAGTGATGTGCAGAGGGGGAATAAGGCACAAGAGAGGAGTGTGTATGGGCTGCACTAATTTATACAATTTATAAAGACTTTAATTACACTTTTCCCCATTTTGGTTACACTGACGGGCTGAGAAGTTTTATGAACCCGGTCTCAGAATTACGTTCCTTTTGTTGGTCTGAGTACCGTGATGCAGGGAAGAAAGATTGAAAGCCATGCTCTTAAAATGTTATGAAATTTGTCTTGGACTTTTTTTTTTTTTTTTTTTTTTTCAAAAAAGAAAGGAAAACAATTTTCTTTTTGATTTTTAAAGTATTGTTGCTTATCTAATTACAGAATCCAAGATGATCGAGAAACACGGCGGGTATAAGTTCACAGCGCCAGTGGTGCCATCTACTTTCAACTTTGGAGGCACTGCTCCAGGAATGAATTGAGTCATCTGTTCTACTTTTTATTACTCTGTGACTGATTGTAGTGAAGTGAAAAAAAGCTTGTGTTGTTCCCTTAAGTAGTGGTTCCAGAACTGGTTCTTCTCAGTCATTCTTCAATCTGTCAAATGGGAAATAGCACCAGAAGATGTGGGAAAGCAACCAAAATGCAACCAATGGCTGGGGAAAACAAACCAAGAACTTGAGCACGATGCAAGAGAAGATGCTCTGAACAACGTTGTCTCCTGGAGCCCAGTGTGGAGGGGATACCATGACGGCAACTCTTTTGTTTTTTTTCCCACTTAAACAAATTTGGGGGATTAACAGTTAGAAATTGATAATGGGACTAAATATTTCATTATCACTGTTGTGGCCAAATGGCTGTAATATGATTATACCTCTGGTAGTGGTGATATCTACGTTATTTTCTGCATAAACAAACACTCATGTTTATGTACATACAAGCCAAGGTTATTGATTTTTCAAGTAGCCTTGAAAAACAACCAGAGGCATTTGTAAGGTGTTAACGGCTGTATTCATATGTAGCATATTGGATACTTCATAGCACTACGTGATGCCTGAGCTCTGTAAATTAATGACTAGCACTTTCATATTGTTCAGGTCTCCTAGCCTTCTGTATCAGACTGCAAATTTTTTAAATTGAAGACTATTTAAAATGAAAACAGCTGTAACTTTGTTACTTTGCAAGCGACTTCTGTAATGGCTGGTTGTCACGCATCTGGTTACAGAGAGGATCAGTGGGCAACTCGGAAACATTATTGATTTCAGGAAAACAGAGAATGCTCTTGGTGTTCAGTATGGCTACAGGACATGTGTTTTTGAGCACTGAAAGTACAATTGAATACATCATTGAAGCATGTACAATTGGACTTATCGTGAAGGTCTCAAGCTTTTGGTTGATGTATGGATGAACCATCTATATATACAACAACATATTAAAAAAAGCTAAGGGAATCCATGACCTCGAGTGTTTCCTTAGAGGTATATTTTGTCTCCTTTAATTTGATTTTATTTTTTAAGTCACTTGTTAAAGAGTACATGGTGTATTTGTACACACAAGCCTGTGTAGGTTTCCACATAACAGCTGATGCAAAAATGTAATCAATTAATACTATCAATACCAATTAATATCACACTTGCCAATTTGATCATAACATCTTCTTCAGGTCAGACAAGCAGCCCAGTGAGTTGTCCAGCCACCTGTAGAACAACGAAACAGGCACTGCAGTATAAACAGTGTGATTAAGCCCATAGCGAAGGCAGTTTTAACAAATTTTAATTCATCTCAGTTGGAAAAGCTCAGATCTAAATACAATGAACAGTGGCTGACTTACCTTTACCTGCCCCGGATCACTGTATTGGACATGTCAACTACTGTCATGACTTGGACACTTGAACACAACAGTTAATGCGAGTGCTTTTCCTACTATGAAGAGAGAAAATATCTACCATAAAAACAATGCCTGTTACCAAACTGTTCAGCAAAATCAGCTGACACGATGCCTTAATGTGGATCCTACTTCATTTCCTAATCTTGAGACCCTGTTTTATGTTAAAGTATAGTTTTAAGATTTTGTTTAATTTGTTTTTCTTTTGTTATATTCTGTATATTTCTTATGTACCATGTATAGTCTATCATGCAGTAAGTCTGGTATTGTAGCTTTGAAAAACTGCAAGCATTGCATAGAGAATGGGAGGAACAGGGATTACTAGTGGGCCCCACATTAAAGGTCAAATTTAGTTTCCCACCCTCAAAATGAATTGTTCATTTACCTTGTTAAGAGTTAAAGGGGCTTTTAAATGATCAGTGTACACTCCAAACAATCCATGCATTGCTAAAATAATCAGCAGAGGAATTCAAAATGAATGTCATAGAAAATAAATAAAATCCTTTTACATTAATGCATGAGTTTGCATGAGAATTGCATAAATTTACATAAGTTAATTTCCTTTTTTTTTTTTTTTTAATGCAGGACAAGTACTCGTATTTTCAGTGTGCTATTAGTACTTTTACTCCTGAAGGATGTGAATACTTCCTCCACTAAAGGCACGCAGTTAGAGTTCGTGGTTCCTATGCTGTTGAGTTTGTGAAGAGAAAACAAACTGACTGGTTTTGGCAGCAGCTTAACATCGCTGTTGTACCACGGTGAAAACTAAGTAAGAGGTAAACGTTACGTGGCGCTGTCCTCACTCTGCGCCACCAACTGCGGGCTTGTGTCGCGGACAGTTGAAACCGCGCAGACACACGGTGACACACAGCCGGACAAAATGTGGCTGAGAGACGAGCTGTTGAAGTCCATTTGGCACGCATTCACAGCCCTGGACGTGGACCAGCGTGGAAAAGTTTCCAAATCTCAGTTAAAGGTGCGTTTCACCCCTCTTTTGTACTTTTATGTGGAAGTTCAGACGCCGTCGTAAACTCATCGTTTACTTCGTTACGTTACGTTACGTTACTTTGATCCCTGCCGTTACGTCAGGACCGTTGACCGGATGACTGTCCAACGTTCCACGCTAACGTTCGGCTACATCCATCACATCCCACCGTTAACGGTGGACATTTTGTCTGTCGTGTTCGTCATGATAAACACAATTAACTTTATTTCAGTGTCTAACTTTTAATGGCAGGTGGCGGAAAGTAACGTGAAGTACTCATACTTCAGTACAGGTTTAAGGCTTCTGGCTTGTTACTTCCATTTTATGCTAATTATACTTCACTAGCTTCATTTCAGGGAAAACCAGTGGACTTTTTTTTTTACAACTGCATTAATTTAGCATGTTTTGTTTCCTGTTATTTTTCTGATTCAGCTTTAGCTACAAGATATATGATGATAAGATATGATGGGGCCTATTGTTAAACACCAACCACACAACAGTGTAACTATATAGCTTAAAGTAGCTTCACCTCGACCAGATACTACATTAAAAATACTGCTCGAACATTCACCTGTCAGTGATAACCCAGTAACATAGATGATGTAATAATACTTAATACTCTTCTTTAGATTCTGCTTCTTTCTCTTAACATTAGTAAAACTTGAATGCAGGACTTCTACTCGTGTAGTAGTAATTTTATATGATTAATGGTACTTTTACTTACTGTGCACAAGGGATTTCTATAATCTCCGCATAAGGCCCATTTGATTTCTGCAGACGTGCAAATATGTTGTATTACACTTGTTAAATTCTCCGATTTATCCACCATTCATTCACTTTTGCTGCTATTTATTTGTGTTTTCCATATTAACACTCATGGCAGGGAGTTTTAAGCATGTATTGTATGTATGTATGTATATGGATAAAACTTAATCCAACTGCTGTTGTCAAAGAAACAAAATGTGTGACAGTCTGTACTGTGTACTGTTCTGTACTGAAGCAAAAGCCCCAGAGCGGTGGTGTTTTGCTGTATGACAGCCCGAGCCCGAGTTTGTTTTCCTGCTGGGTCGGTTGTCCGTGTGCCCAGCCTGACAAAGACACTGTCTGACTTCAAGGATCCTGCAGTGTATTTTCATCTCGCACATATGCTCTCTCAACGCTGCAGAGTGGCCAGGAAAATTGTAAAAGTCCCTATTTTTGGAGATTTATTTATGGTCTGTATATCACTGTGATGGTCAGTTTTACAGCCAACTACGCACCACCTATCCACCACCACACTTACAGGTTATTTGAATCTAATCTCCTTGTTGATGTGAAACTGCAGCGTTGTCACAATGAAATGGGTGTAATAGATCATCAGTAGAAAGAACCTTTAATTTAAGAAGTGAAAGTATGCTTTCAAGAGCAGAAGTAACGCTTGGCCAGTGATGCAGGTGAGTGTCACAGCAGGTTTTTGTATGCACAGCAAACATCTGAAATCTGTGATACTGATCTGAAGCTTCATCCTTCACTTTGCCATATACGGTATATATAACAGGAATGTATCACTGTATTGCAATGAGTCTTGAGTTAATGTGTGTCCTGTCTTATGGTAGTGTCTAATTCACAATCAAAATGTGTTAATTTAGGTGCTGTCTCACAGCTTGTGCACGGTGATGAAGGTCCCTCATGACCCGGTGGCCCTAGAAGAGCATTTCAAACATGATGACAAAGGTCCTCTGTCCAACCAGGGCTACATGCCTTACCTCAACAGGTTCATTCTTGATAAGGTGAGCACAAAGATGCTGAAGGTGTAGGTGAATGGGACAGTCAGAATCTTGTGTTTTTCATCCTGTCAACATGCTATAATGTGCCTAAATGATAACTAGGGCATGGTAAGAGACCTAGTTATCATTTGGCTTGGCAAGACTTTGTTTTTAACTAACAAAAGAAAATGACCTTCTAAAATATTAAATGTTGTCTAAACACAAGCAGCTGTACAAGAAGTTTGAATAAATGCCTTTAAATGAGGAATTACCTGATCACAGAAAAAGTAAACAAGGAGAATAATCTGACTAGATATTCAATGCCAGTTTTAATCTGACTAGATATTCAATGCCAGTTTTTGGTATTTTTTCTGCTTTTCTAGATATGGTGTGACAGATATATTTGAGTCGAAACAAAGAAATGATATTTGCCCCTATTTATACAGTCACATATTACCATGAACAGCTCTCAGAGTCTTTTTTTTTTTTTTAAGACTCAAACTTCTGGAAACCATTATGCAAACAGTAAAAATAGAAAAAACACACAGTTCTTCTCTTGTGAAGACTGTATGACACAGATTAAGATGACTAATCATGACCTGTTTTGCTCTGTAGGCGAGGAAATTGTTACAACCACTTCACTGTTGTATCCAGAGTACAGTGTGTTTTGTCTATTATGTAGTCATTATGAGTACAATAACTATTTTGGATATTTGTAGAGAAAATGGGCTGATTTTTAGAGTTTTTGCCCTGCAGTCTTGTGAGCACAGTCTAATACACTGCAACATCTGTTCATGAGTTATAACACAAACTCTCATTTCAGTAAGCAAACTGCTTGAGTTTCACTCTTTGTACTTGGGAGCTGTTTTCTTGCCTTTCTCTTGAGGGCTCTGACTTGAATAAAAATGAGGCATTTAATGACATCAGATTTGTACCTCACATCCTGCAGACTCGAGGTATTGAAAGGGGACAAACACCAGTCTCCTGCTCAGCATTTGTAAACACACTGCCCTCATTGGTGCTGACCAGTTTGACTTTGACTCTGACTGAATGCTGCATGTATTCACAGGTACGGGAGGATTTTGATGTAATGGAGTTCAACAAGATGTGCTGGACACTGTGTTACAAGAAGAATATCTGTTCTCAACATCTGCTCATCTCAGATGAGGATGTTTTCAAAGTCTGGTGCATTTTCAACTTCTTGTCAGAGGACAAATACCCACTAGTCATCATTACTGAGGAGGTGAGGAAGGGTTACAGCGTTTTCTGTGGGTTTTCTAACATGCAAGTAAACAATCGAGGAAAGAAGGACAGGTTTAGCCATCCACCCTTGTCCACCTTTCTCCTTAGATTGAGTACTTCCTGCAAAAGCTGATGGAGGCCATGGGGAGCGGATGGAGTGAGGAGAAGTTTGCAGATTACAAGCTAAATCTGAGCATAACGAAGCACTGCTTGACTGTCTGGGACCTGATTGAACTGGTTGGGATGAGGTACTTCAGCAAGGACATGAACCGCCAGACCCTGTCCATGGGCATCAATGAGGTCTTCCAGGAACTCATACTGGATGTGCTCAAGCAGGTGAGAACAGGCCGCTGATCTCAGGTATCCTATATTAGAAAAATGGACTTTACTTAGACTACTCAACTCTAATGCTTGGATATATCACTTAATATGTTACATCTGTAATATGTTATGTACATTTGTACAATGAATCAATTATTGGATTAATTATCTAAGTAGCATAATTTATATTAAATGTATTACAGTGACTATGGCAGAACATTTAGGTGACTTAAGTGTCTTTGTCCACCTCCGCACTGTGTTTGAAGGGATACATGATGAAAAAGGGCCACAAAAGGAAGAACTGGACCGAGCGCTGGTTTGTCCTTCGACCCACCTCACTGTCATACTACGCCTGTGAGGATCTTGAGGAGAAGAAAGGCGACATCATCCTGGACCGAAACTGCTGTGTGGAGGTCCGGCTGTGTAGTTTTGTTTATGTTGGGATGTGTTGTTATCTATTTATATACATATTATACAGTATGTAAGTAATACTGTGAGGCGTACGTTGTAACTGACATTTTTTGAAGGATTTGATTTAGGTCAGAAATATAATCAGCACGGTCTAAACAGCAGCACATGGTCTTGTGCCATATTTTTCTTTCCTGCAGTCTCTGCCAGATAAAGAAGGGAAGAAATGCCTGTTTATTATCAAGTGCATTGATAAAAGCTTTGAGATCAGTGCATCAGATAAAAAGAAGAAGCAGGAATGGATTCAAGGTATTGAATAGTTATTTTCCATCTTGTCATCGTCATCATCATCATTTTTTTTGGCTTTTGAATATATTTAGTTGTCGCTGTTAGTGTCTCAGCAGTGCATCTATGGTGGGATTGTTAGGGAGATAAATCAATCGGCTATTTCCCTCTCGCTCCGTCTCGCGGCAGCTATTCAAACGTGCATCCAGCTGCAGAGGCTGGGGCTATCGTCCCCTCACCGGGAGGCCCGGCTGAGGCGCAGAGAGCTCCGGCAGAAGCAGCAGGTGGAGGAGGAGGACCTGGCAGAGAGGATGAAGCAGCTCCAGGCGGCCAATGAGAACAAACAGAGGCAGCTGGAGGGTATGAGGAAGGTACTGCTCACCACTCAACTCATAAAACTTAAAAACTGGCTTTGTGAAGGAGGTTATTGCACCTTGTTGGGTCCAGTAACCATTTGCACAACTCAGATGTCACACACTGGAGTCCTTGTCAAGTCAATTTGCCTTCAGTCTCATATAGTATAGATTGTTTGCTGAAACATGGACATAAATTGTTACAGTAAACAATCTTATCACTACTATAGGAAGCTCTTTCCTCCTATTCATATCTGATTATTGCAGGGAGGCTTTACATGACATTTGAAATGTCATGATGAAAAGAATTAAACAAATCCGTATGAGTGAAAGATGTTCTTTATTGTAGGTGCAAATGTGGAGCTAAAGTAGGTAAATCTTGCATCTGCATGACAAAACAAACTGAATCTCATAAAGAGTTTTCACTTTCACATTTCTTAACTTTTCAGCCCGTCTTGTCTGTTACAGGATTTTTAAAATGGTCTTTCAAAACACTGACCTATCCTATTTATGAACTAGTCGGTATAACAGTATAACATTACCAGTAAAGAGAGTTTTTAGTCTGTGTCCCTTAATTTTCATATATATACAGTATATAATGGTCTAAAAATAACCTGAACGCCCAATTTATTTAAAAAGAAAACAAAATACATGATTCAGCAGAGCATTAACAATAAAAAGGAAACCACTGTATTTATCAGTGTGGGACTTGTTGTTTCAGAACTCACACAGATTATTTAGGACTTCTCACTTCTCTTTTTACCCTGCCAGATGGCTTTTTTTATCAAATGTAAAAAACTCATTTATACGTAAAAGCCCAATTACAGATTATGTGGAAAGAACCTTAGGACTGATTATGGAGGAATCTGGTTCACATGCAGCTCTAGGTCAACAACTTTTCTCTTTCCTTGTAGCCTCCCACTAATACAGTTTGTCTTCAAAGCATTTGAGCCTTGTAGCCTGATGTGGCCTTCAGTCAGACAAAGAAGTAACAGCTCTTCCCTTTTTGGTGCTTCACAGAAAATGGAAGAGGCTGCAGCTAGAGCCGCATCAGAGGAGCACAGGAGGAAGCAGACTCAGTTAGACCTGCAGGATCGCTACAAACTGGACCTGGAGAGGGAAAAAATGGTAACCACTGTGCCAGAGTCTGCCTCCCATGATTCTTCTCCTTTGTCCTGATCACGTGGGCTGTTGACATGGAATATGTGGTGACACATGGTCTTGTCAGAAGTTCAGAAGGAAAATGAATGAGTCAGGCAAACTAAGACTTTTTATTCTAATTTTGTCTCCTCATTACGTCACCATCACCTGCCCGTGGCTCCGTCCTTCCAGAAAACACACAAAGCTAAAAAGGTTTACATTGATGGATCCCATGATGTTGAGTCATCTTTTATCTGAGACTCAAATGCACCCACTTATTAATCATCATCTAATGTCAAGGATTAAACAGATGAATGCCTTTGTATGATAAGAAAAACGTTATAGTTTGCTCATGTGAGATTGTGACATTGCAGCAGCACATAACAGAGGCATCAATCAATCAATCAATCAATCAACCAATCAATCTCAATCTAGCTTATATCTATGTCTGTATTTATATAACGCCAATTCATAACAGAGTTATCTCAAGACGCTTTCCATAAAGAGCAGGTCTAGGGAGGCTGCACAACAAACAACAACCACAATAATAACAGACACTGCAGTACTGACAATAGTTAATATATGAATAATAATAATAACAGTAACTAAAAAGTGTCAGTGGTCTGATGATCTGCAGCAGTGATTGATGAAGCCAGAGAACCACAGCAGGAGAACCGTGACCACGATCCACAGGAACCTGAGGGATGAGAAAAGCACAGAAAGGCTCAGGGGAAGATACCAAGTTAGTAACAGACATTAAAGAGACATGAGGCATAAGGATGGAGAGGAAGAGGAGGAGAGAGGAGCCCAGTGCATCATGGGGAGTCCCTTTGTGGTCTAAGCCTATAGCAGCATAACTAGGGGCTGGTCCAAGGCCTGAGCCAGCCCCAAACTATAAGCTTTAGATGTTATTATACACTCAATAAAGTATCAAATATGTAGATTTACGGTTGATTCGTAGATCATTGCCTGTGTATGAATGTGTCACACTGTGTGTGTGTGTGTGTGTGTTTTTGACTCATTTAGGTTCGTCAGCAGATGGAGGAGCAGGTGGCTCAGAAGTCCAGTGAACTGGAGCAGTACCTGCTGCGCGTCCGGGAGCTGGAGGACATGTACCACCTGCTGGAGGAGGCCTTAGAGGACGAGAGGCAGGCCAAGCAGGATGAGGAGGCCATGCGCAAGCTGCAGGCCAGGTCTCACACACACACACACACACACACACACACACGCTGGACCACTGGACTGCATGTGGACAAATACAGGAATTTAACACAGGAATAGAAGCACCTGTATGATATAACCAGTTTAACAGTCTTTTTTGAGCTGTCAGTATTTACTTGTTGGCACTGTCAGAGAGCTGTTGATTCATTTCATTTGAGGACTGTGGTTTGTAGTTATGTTCTATTGGATAATAACAGCATTATTTTGTCAAAGAAAAAACAAATAAAGATTCACACTAAAGGTATTGCGAAAGTTTTGGAAGAAGTGTGCAGGTATAAATTTGCCCTCCTCCAGTGCATTATTCTGCTTCAGAGTAATTGACAAGCTGAGTACAGAGCAATGCCTAGACCTTACGCCCTGAGTCTTACAAAGATGAAGCTGTTTTTTTTTTACAGTTTATTATTATATTGGATTAGATTAACCTTTATCGTCACTGCACGTTAAGTACCATTAAATCCTTTGTTAATGATGTATCTCTACGCCCATCTTGTTAAAACGTTTCGCGCCCGTCTCTTTTAACCTGATCTAATAGGTCATAAAGGACCTGAGAGGAAAAAAACAAATAAAGAGTCACACTAAAGGTATTGCTAAAATGATTCACAAAAGTAAAGACGAGCTGACAGATTAGTTTCATTGTGCATCATGTTCTGAACCAACAGATAATCACCAATGAAAGAGGAACACATTAGCTTGAGGAAGCTGGTGGCTGATGTCGTTATTTGTGTTAGCAGTGAACTGTGGAAAACTAAATCAACAGATCAGAAATCAGGAGACGGCTATAATGAAAAGGTTACCTACAGAGAGTGAGCCCACATAGGCTATTTGCAATGTTTTTTTCAAAGCCTGTTTTTCTACTCCATAAACTCTTGAATATAAAAACAGCTTATTGTGAAATCGGTGAGAAATATACATTTTATAGTGCTTTTTATCCAGATACACTTTAGCTTCCGGTTTACTTGTAATGCTTACAGGCCAATCTTGATGTTGATGTACGTTCCAGCAGCCAGTGCAGCGTCATTGTATACATGTACAGTACGACTACATCACAAATACAGAACTGCAAAAATTATCATTTGTTTATACATAAGCATTGGTGTCACAGTGGCCTGGACTTGTAACACTGGTGTCCCATAGGCCTAATAATGAGTATAGTATAGTATAGTATAGTATAATGTAGTATAGTTCTCCCTGTGCTCGTGTGTGCTTCCTGTTTCCACATTTACTGTTGTATTACTGCTTTCCACTCTTACACTTGTATTCTGGCTCCTGCTCCTCATTACCCTTTGTTTGGAAAAGTATTGAAGTGTGTAAAATAAACGACTTAAAGGAATTTCATGCATCATTGCCGTGTTTTCCATCTCAGGCTACTGGAGGAGGAGGCAGCAAAGAGGGGAGAGCTGGAGCAGATCCACCTGCAGCAGCAGAGGGCGCTGTCTCAGACCAAAGCTGAGAAGCAGGAGCTGGTGGCCGTGCAGCTGGCCAAGGAGAGAGACCTGCAGGCAGCCACGCAGCAGCTGGATAGACTGGAGAAGGAGCGGCGTGGAGCAGTGGAGCAGTACGAGGTCAGGTCACACATGTGGAGGTTTGCTCTGATCTGAACCCCCCCCGAGGCAGAGACTTTATCCAGGAATCCAGGAAGTGTGGAAATTGTCCTTTGGCGTCAGAAATAGTTTTATTCTGTTTTTTTTTCATCTAGCGGAGGGCATTGTTCTTCTGTTAAGTAATAAAACTACTCATCTCTGCCTACCAGTATGTTCAAGTGATGTTTTATGTTTACATTAAACCGATCAACATCACTACGAATCACTAACGGTTGGTCACACCAGCAGCTGCTCCCCCTGCTGACTGAAGTGTTTCAGCTGTCTCAAAGTGTCCCTCATCCCATTTATCCACCTGTCACCTCTCAGCTCACGTTTATGATCTCAATCTGTCTTTTTCTCTCACCTCCTCTTCGTCTCATACAGGAGGTGTCAAGGAAGCTGGAACGAGCAGCAAACAAGACAAAGACTTGGAAGGACAAGGTGGCCAAACACGAGGGGCTGGTGCGTCTCATCCAGCCAGGTAGAGAAACTGATTGTTGTTGTTGATTAGTTATGTGAGAGGTAACGCCCGATGAGGGGTCCACTATCAGGAGTTAATGGAACGACAGGGAAGCAGAGAACTGAGAAGCAGAGAAGATATTCCTTTATTATTCCCACGATGGGGAAATATAATATAAGTATTCACCCAAACCGTGTATAATGGTGGTTAATTCATAAATGAATATTAGACGTGTATTTTAACATTATCTAAGAACTTTGTGCATTTTTTGTGTTTTTTTGATGCATTTTTTAAAAAATCTTCCATGTTATGAATTAAGGTTGAATTTACAAAAACACCTCAAGCAAGGTACAATATACGGCCAAAAGTATGTGGACACCACTGTCCACATGCTGCTGTTTCTTGTTCACCGTGACGTGCTCCCATGCATAACACAAGGTCCATAAACAACTGGTTTTCCCACTGTTTTGGAACAAGTGTGCAGGTATAAATTTGCCCTGCTCCAGTGCTTTATTCTGCTTCAGAGTGCAGAGCAATGCCTAGACCTTACACCCTGAGTCTTACAAAGATTAAGCTGTTTTTTTTTTACAGTTTATTATTATATTGGATTAGATTAACCTTTATCGTCACTGCACATGTTAAGTACCACTAAATCCATTGTAAATGATGTATCTGTATGTCCATCTCGTTAAAACGTTTTGCGCCCGTCTCTTTTAACCTGATCTAATAGGTCATAAAGGACCTCAGAGGATCACCAACTGGGGGCCGGCTTCATTCAGCGACATCGAGCTGGAGCTGAGGAAGAAGTCGTGGCAGGAGAGGAAGAACAGGGAGCCTCAGGCTCAGTGAACGCGACAGCTGGATCACACACTGATGAGGAAGACTCTGCCTGTAATTAACTTCGGAGCCCAAACCGTCGCATTTGAGGTCTGAAAAGGTTTGATGAACTTACTGAGCCACACAATAGCTGCCAAGAAAACAGTTTCACTGCTTTGATTTGGGTGATTTTTAACAGAACAATTGGAATTAACCTTTTTGGGCCACTTATTAGCTTTTGTCCTGGAGCCTCTCATTGAAAGCTCTGAGTTAAGAGTATTTTAGCAAACATTAATATTCTCATTCACTTTTTTATTTTAATGGGATTTTTTCTTTTGTAATTTTAGTCCATCCTTTCTGATTCCATGTACTATGTTTAATTTAATGACTTTTTGATGCTTTTGTGACATACACCTGTTTGTTGCAGTGTTAACTAGGAAAAAAAACCCCAGAGCTTTCTACTGACATCCAGCAGAGTATAACAGAAGAAAACATTTTCCACTCTAGCTCCATTTGTTGGCTAAGTCTGTTAAAGTCATAACCAAGATGATAAAAATAATAATAAAACACCATCTCTTTTTTATGACCGTGGATGCTGTTTTAATCTCAGAGGTTCCTACTTGCTGCCATGAGGACTTTTCTGCCTTTTGATCACGATGAATGAGTCCACCAGGTGTCGCCACATGAACAGGATCCTCAGTCAGTTATAAACTGAGCAGGAGAGCAGCTGCTTCAAGTGCACCAACAGCAAAATCCCCGAAACACTGACCAACACAATATTCTTTGTTTATGGGTGCAAGAACAACAACAACATTATGTTTTAGGGGCCTCAGTGTGTCTCCACAGCCTTTAACTGGGGGTGCAGAGTGTACTGAGGAGTGTGAGGTACTCTTAAAAAGAGCTCTGCTGTCCAGATGTTTCAAGGTTCTTTTTATTTATTTATTTAACACTCTTGAAGGATAAATCTGGTGTTATTCTAATCAAAACCAACAGCGTGTTAATTTGACTTGTTCCCACTGATGACGAACTTCTTAAGAAACAGGTCACACATGCATAGTTTCACTTTTAAAAAAGGCTAAATCATCCTCTGAAGCAGGTGGAGATTTTAGTAGATTTTTGTTGGGGACTATTTTTAGCCACTGACTGAGGCACAGTTAGTAGAATCAACTCACTTGGTTTTGGCCTTTTCATGGGATTTGTTGACAATAAGAGGAATATTTAATGTTGCACTCAGGATATTTGATAAGTAATTTTAGATTTGTACCTGCTGGGCTGCACCGATCTGATTTGGCAGATGAATATCAGCGCCGATACTGACCGGTCGATGTCATTATTAAGTTCAGTGTTTCCGCTATCAGTTGCGTTCATTCACTTTCAGTGGGCTGCCAGCTCAGCCTGAAGCGCCACAGCGATCCCTGGCCTCATGTTACTCTACTTAAAAAGGATTCCAATAAGATCCACTCAGTCTGATTTTACATTTAAGAAAAAGACAGCACCGGTATTGGATCAGTTTCGGGAGAGAAATAGGTGGATGCATCGCTGCATGCCTAGTTACCTGCCTGTTTCTATGACAGGTCTGTATGTGTTGTACAATATGACTTCATTGTTCCAGTAATCACAAAAACAAGATTCACTCACAGATAAACTTGATGCACGTGCAGCAGCCAGGACTCGCTTTTACTGCGTCTCAGTGTCAAAACAAATCAGTTAGTGCAACAAAGGCCCACTGTTCTCACACGTACGTCTCACCTCTGTCTCCCCCGCCCTCCTGTTTCAACGAGAGAGGAGACAAGGTTACAGTGAATCAGCTGTGGGTACTTGTTGGCCTCACGTCTGCCAGCCAGCTCGCACAATGAGCGTCTTTACTTTCTGTTGTAAAAACTCTCACACCACCTTAATTTGTGCCTCTTGAGAGAGGAGGTGGAGGGAATGAGGCAGTTCATCTCGAGTTCAGAGTTGTCAGAGCAGGAGATGAGATAAGAACCTGCATTCATACAACGATCTAACAATCAACACCATGCAGATCTCTTTATACCAGTGAGTCACTGATAAGATCGGATATAGAGACAGATTGCCCAAATCTCTGAGCTAATACTGTAACCAGGAATGTGGTTAACCACCGAAACAGATCAAGTTTTCTTCAGGTATGTGTGCGTCTCCTTTTATGGACGTCTATGATGATTTACAGTTTTTTATTTGTGCAGCAAGACAACATTTAGGACACACATAAATATCCATTAATGACCGACAGAACCCAGTGTTGACTTGAATCGTTAATCTGGTGTATGATAAATAGATTTGCTGTTGACATTCTTCTGTAATGGATATTTATATCTCAAATATCTGAGAAGAACGTGGCGCCCTTTTTTGCAAAGACTATTCTCAGAATTGGATGATTTTAATCTCCGTAGCTAAATTGCACAAGCCCTCGACATTCCAAAAATAAGGATATCTCATGCTGTCTCACCCTCGCCCCATGTGTGCGAAAAGTACCCTAATGCCCATAACCAATTCATCTGATTCCCGTCCAGAATATCCTCATCGAAACTGATTTGAAACAGGAACATTTTTTGGGATTGTTTGCTGGTGGAAAAAATGTCTGGCAGATGCTTGTTTTTTTTTTTTGTTGTTTTTTTTACTGGGTTAGATGACTTCCCACAGTGACCTCACAGCCCTCATTTCACATGGGTGAACGGACGCTGGGTTTAGCTGCACAGGGAAACTGAGGGTCACTTATGCTGGCAAGTGAAAAACATCAGGGCCTCAGAGAAACAACTTTAAACAGACCAAGGAAACAGACAGTAATGCAAACGTTAGAAACTCCCTCCACTACTCCTTAAAGCTATTAATCAAACGTGTAATAGTGCTTTTCTACTCATGGATGTGCGGGCGGTGTCCGGATAAGATCATCTGGAGCTCAGTTGATTCATGCATTTGAAAATCTCCCAACTAGACCCCCATGCGCTGCAGGCAGCTGACATCATCCTGATTTCTAGGGTGGGACTCGATGATGTGTGTCGAGCCAGTGAGATCAGTGTTTGGAGTTGTTGCAATGAATCTCGGAGCAGGTGCCCACTCAGGGGCCACAGGGCTTTGAGGCAGGAGGCCCCCAGCAGCAGCAGCGAATCGGCTCTCACATTGCAGAGGCACCCAGGAAATGGAAACTGTTACACAGCCCACATTCATTGCAACCGCGGGGATACATGGATAATGGGATTTGGAGCACCAATAAAATAAATCAGTTTCATCTGTCACTAGAGCATTCTGGGGGCCCACGGAAAGGCCAATCAGCTTGTTTTTCAAGCTGTTTTCTCGGACAAGAGGCATTCGCTGCAGCTGTGACTCCATGAAGACTGCGGGATCCAAAACCAACAGATTCACGCAATATTGAATTTATACAGTGCTTTTGATTTGTCCTTTTATGTGAGAGCAGCACGCCTCAACCAAGACTAATCACACTGAACTCAGGTCACTCAAGATCACAATTAGAGAGATAATAGATGCTTTCATCAGTCTCATGTCTTAAACATCAGAGAAGAAATAATTCGTGGAGGCAGTTCTTTCACCAAACTCACGTCATGGTTATGTAACAGCGAGGCTCTTTCATCTCCTGGCCTTTTATACAGTTCATTTGCATGAATATGGTATGATCCAGTCAGTGGAGGGCACCTATGTGGAATCAAAAATTGAATGAAATGGTTGTTGAGTAAAACTTGCATTCGTGGAAACAATTCCTGTCATGCCATTCCACACAATCCTGCTGGATAACTTCCGCTGCACCCCTCTGTTCGTGGGCAGAGGTCCTAATCTCTGTACCCGGAGGAGGAGGCTAAATATGGAGAGGACTGCCAGAGGCTCTGCCCAGATGTTGGCCTGCTGCAGCTCTGCACCTGCTGCCAGTACAAGCCAGCTGGGAGATCGCTCTGAGGGACAAACATCCACCGCCTCCCTCCCAAAAAAAAAAAAGCCCCCCTCTGCTCTTCTTCAGACCCTCAGCTTCCTCCACACGGACAAACCTTCCTGAGGCCACGACAGTCCTGTTCTGAGCCGCCAACCAGGCGCCACAGAGCCTGAGCTGGGGCTCCTGCCCAGTCCCATATTCATTGCTGGCACACGAGACGGCCATGATCATCCTCTCTGGGCCCTGTTGCTGGCTCCGAGTTAAAAAAAAATTCCAGTTGCAGCGGTGTCTGATTACCTTTCATTGAGAGAAAATCTTTAATAGAGATGATGTGTTCATAAGAGGCCAGGAAACTGAGGCATTTACAAATAGTTCAAGATTTCTTCCTGTATCTTATGACCCAGTGAGCACCAAGTCTGAGCTGTGTGTCATTTCCAATCTCCTACCATCCTTCTAGTGCAGCCATTACACAGCACACACTGTTTGTTTTGTTGAGCACTTGTTTATCATTCTTTGATGATGAATATAATTTATCACAGACATACTTTTGAGATTATATTTCCACATGGTGCGCTTCCATGTTCTTAGCTGTAAACGGTTAGTTACTTTAGGATACACATGATGAACACGCTTCAGACCTTAAAATGTAGAGAAAACGATACCGTAAAGCTAAAAGGTCTATGTTAGATGTTTGTAATATTTTATATTATAAGTCAATAATTAAAGGCTACAGACTATAAAGTCTGCAGTTGGTTGAGTTAATAAGTAACCCGAGAGTTGTACTTATGGGCTAAAACACGTAAAGCCTCTTGTATTTATGTTGCATCAATAATAACTGAAATAATATAATACTTCTAACACTGTTAAAGGGGTAAAAAGCTATTTTTACTTTTCACACATTTTCTTAATGATTATCAATACTTTTAAAATGCCAATAATCACATGAATACTTGTAACAGAGTATTTTACACTGTGTTCTTTCTACTTTTACTACAATAAAGAACCTCAATACTTCTTCCAGCACTGCCAGTAGTACCACAATATACGAGCAAACCATTTGACACAGACAGCAGGTAGTTTCAAGTACGTTTGGTTTATTTCCAAAAAAATTAGTGCCACCACAAAACAAGGTACAAAGATACAGTAACAAAAAAGCCTCTGACATCTTTGAATAGTCTCATTTGTGTTGCTTTCTTTTTCGATCAAACTTTATAGGTTGCACAAACAGAACAGATGAGACGAGGATTTCTGAAAACCACTATGTCCTAAATGATATATCCATTTACTTCTTTAAAAGCCCTTAAAAGACACAGAGCCTGCCTGGACAGTCCGAACAACAACAAAAAGAGTCTTCATTTCATTTTCAGAACAACGTTTCATCACAAACGGGGAACAGGCCACTCGGGTTTTTGCACCAGTAACAACACGTTAAAAAAAAAAAAAAAAAAGACTTGTTGGTCACATTAGAATTAAGATTAGAAAAGTATACTCATGTTCAGTACAACAGTATATAAAATGAAATGTCACACAGGTATTTACAAAAGAAAAACATGAAGCCACCACACTTGCACAGTTACACTTTTAATAAAAAATAATAATTTACATTACATGAGACAAATGTGTTACCCAGAAGTCAATAAACATTCAACAAAAATAGAGAAAACATCACTTATTTAAATAGAAAAATGTCAGGTGACTCTTTTGAACTCACTGTGCAAACTCTTTTCGTTTAGTCTGTCTTGAGGAAACGTCGTATGTACACTGTAAAGTAATGCCTTTAGCCTCGCTGTCTGCATCTTTTACAAAATCTATATTTGATAAGGAGTGCATACTTTAGAGCTAAGTGCAAACAAATTGCTTTTTCATGTTGTGCATTAAAATCTCTGAGTTTTTGGCGGTTCATATGTTTCTTTAAGCAGCAATAACCTTTCCTCATAGTAAAATATCTGATAGAAATTCTTTTAAAGGCTATTTTCTTTTTCTTTTTTTTTCTAAGTCTAAAATTGAACCCACAGTTTGAATGGCCAGTGATATTGCTTTGATCTATTTACAGCCTAAGTAGGATAACATTTCCTCGGCAGTGCAGTCCCCTTAAACATCAGCTTATCTTCGCTTCATCCCTGCTGGAGGCACAGAGGAGGGAGCTGACAGCAGAGACGAGAGCGTCCGACCGACTCCGACTGCAGCGGAGTGACGACAGCCTGACCAGCTGCCGGGTAACAGGCAGAGAGGAGGATGGACAGTATTCATCCTCCACTACCAGGCACTTTGTTCACTGTGGTCCCCCAGTTTAAGACATGTGAAAGCCGAGCCCAATGGGTGTCACCGTCCCTGCTCTCAACCACCTGACGCTGCCGCCGCCTCTAGTGTCCGCGATGTTAATCTCAGCGTTCGGGCTCTGAAGTTTGCTGCTCAGGCGTCAGAGATGCAGTTCTGGATCTTGTCCATCCACAGCTGGGCGCTGGGCGCGTCTGAGGCGCAGAAGTTGTAGACTCGCTTGCTGGTCTTCAGCTAGAGGAGGATCAGACAACGAGGGTTTAATGTGGGACAAAATAAGCCGACCGACTCCTCTCCTGTTCTCGATACCGAAAGCTCCACTATCTTCTATTTTTTTTTCGGAGCAGCTTTAATCTTTGAAGAGTAGAATGTACTTGTCAATGTATAAAAATCCCGAAACTTTTCTAAATTGACATAATTTGAGTATTTAAGGATGCCTTAATAAGTTAGGTAACTTTGTGTCCATACAACAAACATCACTTTTCATCCAGTCTGTGAAGCACAAGGACGTCAGTGCTCCTCTCTTGCTATTAAACACTATTAAAAAGATAATCAAAAGACAAAATGTCAATAAGATGCTGTGTGCAGTCATTTCAGAAAGTAAAGTGCAGCCAAAAACACAAGTGACACTCATAATGACTTGCAAATGTGTTTTCGATGTGCTTGTAAAACAGGAAATGCAAGCATAACAGCTCTTGACACTATTGGAAATGGTACAGATGCTCCTCTGCTGGGGCATGAGATAATTTCCTCCAGTCATTTTCACACTATTTCGCCAATCAAAACTAATTCTACACTTTCAATTTGTGCACAAGCATGCCAGAGCCCCGGAGGAACAAGAATCATTTGTGAAACAGTGCCCCACAAAGTGCTAACGTGCACTCACGTCAAAGAAAGCCTTTTCACTGATGTGTTTGGGGGCTCCGATGGTGGGGGCAGCGATCATCACGGACTCCACCTCCGCCAGGTCGATGTGGCCTCTGCAGTTAGTGTCCTCCCCGGTGTCGTAGTACCTCAGCTGTGAAGACATCGACGTTAGCCTGCAGCCTGTCACTCAGGGGAGGACTCAGGTGTTCTTCTTCAACATGAATGTAGTGTAACCTGCTCACCTGGTGTTTTGTGATGTCCAATACAAACCAGCGAGGCTTCCAGCCTTTCAGCAGCGCTCCACGTTTATACAGGATCCCCTCGTAAGACCTGAAAAAGAAAAATACGAGTTTAATCAGCTGGAACAATATTATTAATTATTAATTTTGTTGTTCATGATCACAGTTAGATGGAGCTTATCCTTATTTTTGTTGCGTAGCAGATGACACAAAGTCTGACTGCTTTCTTCATACGTACAAGAACATCTCCTGCGCTGTGTGTACATTGTGTTCCCATATGTGTGAAGAGGCCAAAACTGGGTAGCTGTATTTCTCCGTAATAGTAAAGCACAGAGTCTCTACATACTGTATGTTCTTTCATGGGACTCTTATAGAGATTTCAACTGTCATATTTCTGAAAGCTGTGGAACACATTTACATCTGAACTACTGGGTTTAAATGATCCCCCTCAACCTGTCAACAACCTGCCAAGAGGCTTCAGCACAGACAGTTTTTACTTTTCATGCCCACAAGTACAAAAATGGAGCAAAATATCTGAGTTAGTCTATAATATAGCAGAGTAATAGTCTAAAGCATGCAATCACGGGGTATTTTACATGAAATTAGAATAATTTAGAGGGTTACATGTTTTATGGAAAAGATGTCTTACTGATACAAAGAAATACAGATCACCAGAATATCTTGGTGCGTTCGGTGGTTTTAAGCTTCAAAATACTGTGTGAATCTGATACACCAAGTCATCTGTTAAAACTTTTGTCTGTCAAAACATGATTTGGAATGTGAAACACATACGAGAAAAGTCAAAAAATATTTCACACAAAATAGATTTTAATCATTGTTTGTCAAACTCAGGAAAATACCCAGATATTAGAGCCAAGAGACTGTACTTTAACCTCGCAGTAATTGTAAAATTACACACCCAGAGTTTAACAGAGTACAGACAATCCTCACAAACATGACACACAGCATACCACAGCCCTGACTCATCTTCCAAAACTGGACAGGCCCCTCTGCAGCAGTTTTACTGAATCAAATGTGGACTTCTTGTTTGTTCCGGCACTCAGGAAGTTCATGACCCACCTGTTCTCCTCGCTCTTGGGGGTGAACTGGTTGTAAAGTGTCGCAGCGCGGCGGTTGATCCCATTGGCCGCGGTGGGGCTGCGGTCTTCGCCTAGCCCGCTGTCTGGCAGGTGCAGCATGGAGCGCCGCTGGAAGGCCTGCAGGCCGGACGTTGGAATGAGGCCCGAGAGCGACACCGATTCCTTACGGAGCTGCAAAAAACACAAATGAACTAAATTAATTAATCAAATTAACTTTGAGGTTTGACGTACAATCATTGTATTTTTTTTTATATAACATGTCATCTTAGTCTTGTGACACATACATTTCCCTCTTGCGTGAGGTCTTCCTGAATGCTGAGTCTGACTCTCTCCAGAGTCGTCTGCCATTTCTCAGGGGTCTGGTTCAGCTCACCTTCCAGCCTCTCGATGTCCTGCAGCACCGATAACAGCCAAGGAAGACGACAGATGTGACGTGTGATACAAGAACGGGACAAACAGGATAAAACTCGAGATCAAAGTTTTTCCCTCACAGCGAGGAGTTTGGTGATGGCGTGGGGCTGGGCGCGGCCCACGCTGCTGTAACATGGCCACACGATCCTCCTCTTGCTGTTGGAGATGGTGTCCGCCTCCTCCGAGCTGTCCTGCCTCACAGCCATCATCCTCCAGTCGTAACACGGCCCCGTGGACAGAGTCTCGTCCGTGAAGAAGTCCCATTTATTCAGGCTGGGGATGCCGATCGAAGGCTTCAGGATCACCTGCAGAACAGAGACGTTTTAATGGGAGTCAGCTGTAATCTTATGGCGGCCATCATGTACAATATCACGCGCTGTCATTTCTTGATGGGGACAGTCAAATAGTGTGACATAACTGTGTGTTTAGTGTATTTCCGACATGTGAATCTCGAAGACGGTGTCTTTTGAGTCAGAAATGTGTTCTGTGATGTGAGAGATCAACAGCATCAAACGCTCATTCTTCAAAACAACGCTGAAATCATAAACTTATCTGTCAGGAAACTCAGAGATCACAGAGGCAATCCTAAATTATTAGAGACGGAAAAAACTGTTACACGACAAAAAATCAATCAAATCAAATGACAAAGAAAAAACTCCAGAGACTAAAGTCTGATATATTTCTTCAACTCTACTTTGTTCATATGCTAAGTATTGTTTAGTGACAGTAAACAATGGACAGGAAACTCATTCTTAACAGCAGATATTTCAGGAAATCCAAGCCCCTCTGTCGTCAGTCAAAGGAGATAAAAAGCCTTCAGAGCGCAGACGGCGGGACAAATAAAAAGGACCACATCGGGCACATTGTCTCTAGAACTGTCATAAATGTTTTATCCTTTTTAAATCATGACAGAGTGCGTGGGATGAAGAGGTTAGTCAGCAAAAACAAAGCTTTTGTGCCCTCTAAAAGCTGCTCTACCTCGAAACACGAGTCTTGTGACTTTTGTGAATTTAAATGATCTAAAATTATGTCACTGGGTCACATCAAATCTAGACAGGTAGAAAAAAAAGCCCATTTTGTCAAAGCTTTATACACTATAGGGCAGCTAAATGTTTAATAATAATATATCATAATTTATGTGTTGATTATATTTTGTATCTGTTAAGTAACTAAAACTGTCAAATAATTGTAGCAGAGTAATACGTATATCTACCTTTGAAATGTAGTGGAGTATAAGTATAAAGTCACGACCTAACACTACCTGTGTTAAACTGTATTTAAATACAGTACTTCAGTAAATGCACTCGGAGGAATGCGCAGGAAGCTCTGCTACACGAAGGACAGACAGGCAGACAGGTGGACTCACTTCGTTCTCTGAGGGGCTGTACAGGTAGTTCAAGAAGATGGGACTCCTCCTGTGCATCCTGTTGATGCACTCCCAGATACAGATGCCTCTGCGGGCCTGTTTATCACCTTTATCCTCGAACAACAAGCCTGCGACAAAACACAGAGGAGAAACCGCTGAGCACATGGGCTGATGAATCTCACAGGTTAGTGAAAACTGGCCACAAAAGTTTAAACAGAAGGGTTTATGTGTTTTATTATGGGATATATTTTACCAAATGAATGTATTTGTTGGAAGATTAATCGACTGTAGCTGCACATGTGGTCAGGTAGCAACTAGCACAAACATTACAGACGTCTGCTGCTGTTGCAGCAAAGGAATCATCATTTATGTGCTGCGTTTGGTTTTGGGAACTCTAATACATCACTTTTTTATGTGGACTTTTTAAAAGAAAAGGGAAAACTCATTTATGCAAATCATTTAATACAAGTTAAGTCCACTAGTAATCTTTGTGAAAACATGCCTGGTTATATGAAAGTAACATACAGTCAACGGTAATGCAGCATTTCCTCAATATAAAAAGAGATGATATTGAAAAAAGCAATCCCCCCCCGGTTTTATCTGCAAAGGACACTGACCATGTTCCAAGCGCTCATAGTCCGAGTCCAACAGGAAGTTCTTGAAGCGGTTAGAGACATGATGATAGGCCAAGAACTTCAGATAGTACTGATTAAACTCAAACTCCAGAGGATGCTGGTCCAAAATCTGCAAAGACATGAAAAGATGGATGACGATTAGAGTTCTAGGCAGAGAGGGAGGAAGAGACGAAGAGAGAGGGTCAGAGTGTTTGTGTGACAGCTGGATCGTGTCCTCGTGGTGCAGCTTCACATCCCTCCAGTGCATAAATGACCAATTAGAAACAGGAAAGATCCTCTCCTGTCCTTGTGGGGGGCAAAGGTCAGTGATATCATCGCCGCCAGACACAATCCAGACAGAGCCAGCGGGACTGCAGCTTCATTGTTCCCATCCAGGACAGCGAGGTCGCCAACGACACAGAAAGCGTTGAATATTTGAGGCCACCTGGGTCTATTGGCAAAAACAACAGCTGTTTTGGAGATGAGGCACTTCTATTTTCAGCTCTTGTCCGAATCCCTTCTCCCTCCTGTTTATAGCTCTCCAGACCCCCCCCCCCCCCCCCCCCCAAACTGTCTTAGCTGCCAAGCCCACAGTTTCAAAAGACAAATGGAGAAACTATGTGTTGATGTAAGTGTATGGGAGTGGGTCTGTGCGACCCCAGGAGACACAAAAATAGAAATAAAAAACACGACATTCTCTGCAGTTAGCATTTCAGAGCAAACATAGTTCTGCTGTATGAGCTTCATTCATGACTCCGCTCCCCCCTGAGGCACAACCAAACCTTCCTCAATCCCCAAAACTACAATTTTCCACATGCAGCCCTAAACACGCACTGAAATGTGAAGGGATGCTGTAACACGCGAGCACAGACAGCTCCACACTGATCACTGGGTTCACGGACCATCTGGGCAGCAGCCTCTCTGCACACTCCATGTGTAGTGTGTAATACACTGCTGAAATTACACATCTACTGTTGGGAATGCAGAGTGCAAAACTGAACCAAATGTATAGATGGTGACAGCTGAATTTTTCGCCCTCTCGCCTATACGCTTTTGAGGAATGTGATGAGCTCATGAAGACGGCATGAGTGGTGTTAAGTCGTGGAGGGAGAGTGGAGAGCAGTCACGTAGCGCTGGCGGAGATGTTTGACTGAGCGAAGCACCTGTGGCAGTGAGGATCAGTGGGGGTGGGGGGTGGGGGTGGGGTGGGGGGAAGACCCTCACCTGGTGCACGCAGTCCAGGAACTGCAGGAAGATGGGTGTAAAACCGCTGCCCTGGCTGCTGGGGCTCAGGTTGCTCCGCTGGCTGAACTTGTGGCCGAAGGACAGCCACTCTTTCTCCAGCAGCACCTGAAAACCCTCCAGGGTGCGGTAGAAAGGATCGCTGAGCAGCTGCACCAAAGACACCACCTGCAGAGAGGAGGAGAGGTGGTGGGAGAAACCAAAAGAAAGGGATGTCTGGTCAATCTGTAGAACAGACATGTACAGTACTTATCTGCAGCATTAACAACCATCCATTGACAAGAAAAAGATCATTCTCTGCACATTTTGTGGTGTGTGTTTGGTCCTGTTTAAGTCCACTTAAGCAAAAAAACTTCCTCAAACAAATCTTTGGCATTTCTGTTCTCTTTCTTATTACTTACTGCTAACATACTGTATATGTCAATACCAGATTATCTGTTATTTCATCTGATTTAGCAGTTAATGCAAAAGCATTTGATCAACAACTCGCTGTTGATGCCACTGAGACCTACTGACTGTGATGCTTCTCATTATGCTAAATACATGAAATGAAAATCCCGCACATTTTGGCAAATAAGCCGTTTGATCGTCTTACCACGAAAGGACGAGCAGAGCGGCAGCTGTTTCACCACTGCTGTGCAGATTCAGTTCGTCACGCACGATTAAGGATTTGGCACACATGTTTTTTGTATGACTTTGTTTTGCATCCCTTCAAAACCTGAAGACAAAAATCTAACTGAGCCATCTTCTGACAGAACAATGTTTAACTGATCATCTGCCGTCAATTAAATTTATATAACATTTTAGCAGAGTCTTCAGGCACACTTGAGCTCAGTCCACAAAACACCATTTGAGAACCACTTGTCTACACATGCAGTATGCTTGGCCTGCTTCCCTGCCCGTGTCTCCTCCAACACAACTAATGAGCCCTGACACGTGTGGAATGAGCGAGAAAAACAGTTCACGGCTTCCCCATGGGGTTTAAAAGAACATCCAGCCCTGAGTGGTAGAGAAAGCTCGCTGCAACCCCGGCACTGAAATAAACCCCTCTAATTATTGTGAGACTCCAGCAGACTGAGGAGTGGAAGCAAGGCAAGGGAGAGGAGAGCGGAGGCCGAGGAAGGAGAAACAGAAAACGGGGTTTAGAAAGAAAGCAAAGACGGTTCTGCATCCTGTCTGCTGGGTGTCTATGGTGCGTGGACAGAGGCAGGAGAGCCAGAGCATATGGAGCCCATTTGCTTGTGCAGGCAGAGCAGGGCTTGGCATGATGGAGCCGGTGGCCCGTGGAGAGAGATGCTCTGGGCCGAACACGTGCCTGGCATAAGGGCTCCACTAAGTGTGCTTTTAAACAGCAGCCCAGGGCTTCACAAACCCCCGTAAACACATTGGAAGGACACGCGCTTGCAACACAAACATGTGCACTTAAACAGGTCAGCATGGAAAATATGAGCTCAGAGAGCAAACATGCGATGAAATAATTAATGCAGTGGCAAATAGATACTGACGATCAGGACTTTTTGTTTGCATGCCTAAAAATCAGAGCCATGAACGCTCATGATTGAAATCAGCACAAATCGGTGACATGAGGCTTCAAGACTTCAGACCTTTTCCTTATCTAAGCTCTGCAACTGGGTCACTACTGACATAACGGAGTCTGTCTCTACGACTGGCGACCAGTCCAGGGTGTACCCACCCCCCCCACCCCCAAACCCTTAAGGATAAGTTGTTTAGACAATGGATGGATGGATGACAGAACTGAATAGAAAATGAGCAGGAAAAGCAGGAGTGGTAAAATGTGACAGATTTAAGATTTGCTCATGGCCCTTTCAGAAGTCTCTCTCTCTCTCCACCCAACACGGACCCCGACAGAAAGCCGCCCACCTCCGAGCCTGATTCTGTTCGAGGTTTCTTCCCCTTAAAGGGGAGTTTTTCCTGCCGCTGCTGCCTAATAGAATATCTGATGCTTGCTCACGTGGGGATTCTTGAATCCTTAATTTTGACTTCCTGAATCGTTGGGTCTCTCTCTTAATTAAAGAGTTTGGTCTAGACCTGCTCTCTATGTAAAGCATTTTGAGATAATACTGTTATGAATTGGCGCTATATAAATAAAGATTGATTGATTGATTGATTGATTGATTGAAGTGGGAGTAAACAGATTCTGTGGAGAATCCCCCAAAAAAGTTACTGTCCCATTTAAACTGCTTGTAATGACTTGCTTCTGCTTTCATTCTCAATATGTGGCACCAAATTCTAAGAGTGGAGGGCGATGGGGCATCTCTGGGGCAACAGCTTCAGTACAATTACACCAAAAGTTTGGCTATTGTTGAAAACAGCTGCCCATACGTACAGTACTGAGGAACTCTGTAAATCAGTTGTATGGCTGCACTAAGATCCTTTTATATGATTTGTTTTCTTTTTTGCTTCTTTTCATCTTTTTGCATTTATTGGTTTGATTACGTCTCTGCTCTGGTGAAGATCAGTAGGGATTAAAGAGTTACTCTTGTGTGGTTTTTTTTTTTTTTTTTTTTACATCAGAAACAATAAAAAAACTGTTTAAAGTTACTCATTATGAAAACAAGCGTTTTATGAACAGTCAAGTATTTTGAGTCAGTAATTCATCTTTAACAAGTGATTTTTACAACTCCAGCTCACTCCCACAGGCAAGTTTTTACTTTCATTAAAATGTTGCCGAGGTTCCTAGGTCATTTTTCATTAAAATATATTCAAGTGGACAGGACAGAACCATAAAATTAACCAAGCACCAATAACTATGATACACTCTGGCACTGTAGTTTCAATGAATTAATGCGCTTCTAGGGATCCCCCTGTTCCCTGCGCTGTATTCTTTTATCGACAGCTATGATTATAATGAGGGGAGTTAAATGTAGCGTGGTCCCCCATCTGGACTTGTACCAGAGATGTTGTGGTTACACACATGTAACAACCACTTTCTTCTTATTCATTCGTTTATGGGTTTTGAGGTGCAGTGGAGGGATGCAACAGTGAGTGGTTCCATGACGTGAGTCTTCATCAGCTCTTACAGTTGTTTTAATCTCCTGTATTTCCCCTGCTTCTTTTTTTTTTTTTAAATCTGTAGAGAAAAGCTGTGCACTCTCTGTGTTTTTTCTCTGGTGTAGATATTGTGCTCAGCCTCTTATTCACATAGGTTATTTGTGCATTTTTCTCACTTGTGTGGTAATGTCCCATCCGTCCTCCAGGCTGAGCAGGACAGATGAGCCGCTGTCCAGAAGCTCCACCAGGATCAGTGCCAGCTGCAGGATCTTGTGAAGCTGTGGGACATCAACATATATGCACGTGAAGACATAATCAATCCTCTCTGTGCATTCATTACCATGTTTGGTCTACTGCTAAATTACTTGCCAAGTAGTGCTTGGTGCCTATGAAGGGTTTCCCACAGACAATATTTTTGACAGTCTATGATATGTTCAATGTAAGGACAAAGGCTGCAGGGGGTCAATCAGATCACCAGCATGATACGTGCTCTGCTGTTATCCCATCGATGTGAATCTGTTTCCCTTGGGAAACTGGGTTCAGAGTAGATTTATTCATTATGTGAATCTGATACACAGGATGAGCAGTAGGAGCTGACTGCTGGGTCGTTCTCACACACTTTATAGAAATCTGGCTCTGACTCAGAGTGCTGCTATAAACATTCAATCACCACAAAATACAAAAACAGTTGCGGTTTGTGAGTTTGTTCACCTGCAGGAACCATTCAGAGTCCTCCAAGGCCTTGAGGAAGGAGTCCTCAGAGTCGGACGAGGTGGCGCTGGGGGCGCAGGCTCTCAGCAGCTTTTTAAAAGAAGCTTTCACCTGCCTCGTGTCTGCAAAGTCCACCGGCACCAGTTCACAGTTCAGAGAGGAATCCACTCGGAGGCCCTGCCAAGAGACAGCGAGCAGTGGGTGTGGTCAGCTGACTTTATTTCACAAGGGTAGTCTACTCAAAACTCCTTTCTTAGGAGTTGTAGGTATGTAAAAAGAAAACAATAATACAATTAAAGCATATCAAACTAAGAATAAAACTGCAAGTTACCAGAAAAATACAAACACATGTACTATGTAAAACAATGCTTAATGTTCAGTTACTGATGAGGCGACTGTGGCGTGAACAAAGGCACAAAGTCAGACTTGAACCGCACGCTTCTCACTCCACGGTTGGTGTCTTAACCCCAAATCTATGGGATGTTTTGAGGCTGTCTTTAGCATTATATATAGAAAGGTGTTTACAATATTTGGTCCAACTCATTCACACATATGGAGGAGGAATAACACATTTGCAAAAACAAAACAAAGTACAGTCACACCACTGCTCCAGTCGTTGATGCTGCTGCAGATTAACGGCAAGACCCTCAAAAAAAAGATCTGAAGTGCATCTAAGTGCACATCTTGCTGGAGAAGTCTGACTTGCTCTTGTGTCTTATGGGCGTAAGCACTGTTACTCTGTAAGACATCACTTTCAATTGATGTGTACAGATGACTTGCTGGCGCAGGCGAGAACATTGTCCTCTTGGGAAACTAAGCAGGCTCGAATCATTCCAGAAACGATGCTCCCTTTGCTTTCAGTAAACGATGAACGCCTCACGAACTCAGGTTTTGATTTACTTTGTTTTATGGCTGTCGATGTGTTATTATTACAAAACGTAAGATAACATCATATTGATTTATGTGTACGATTAAACACAACAGCGAGTCAACTGTTGACCTCCAGCCACAACTACAATGTATTATCAGGCTGACGGTGCACGCATGCACTACGTGGAATAAGAGTTTTCACAAAGTATGGACACATTGAAGTTTAATAGCTATTCGTTCCTTGAAGATGAATGTATTCTAAAACAATCAAATTATTTCACAATATCTTTGCTCTTATTAATTACAGTAATACTTTGTGTGCTCGTGATGCATGGGATTATTGGGTTATTTTCTTTCTGAATTAAAATACCTATTGCAATGCTGTTTTGCAACTCCAAATCCTTTCAATGCAATCAGAATGTGCATTTGTAAGTTGAATATATCCTCAGTAGCCACTTTATTAGTGTACAATCTATCAAAATCTCCAACACAACAAGTATTTATTGTATTAGATTGTGATATTGAATTGTTGTATTAAAGTTTTTTTTGTTTTTTTGGTAACATGGTCAGAAAATATAACCATATGTTTACTTCTAAGGATGTAGTGGATGCTGGTTATACTAGGCTACGTTTTATTGATGGGTGTTTCTAAATGTTAGAAACACCTCTGAATATGATGTTATGAATATGAATATGAAGTCCGCCATAACACCACCATTAACTATGACCTCAATGCTAAAACATATAATTTAATTAACACCTCTATCAGTATGAACAAAAACTGAATATTATACATAATTATACATGAAAGCCAACTGAGTGGCAAAACAGTTGCATTGGATTGCAGTAGAATGTACACAGTGAGTGTGGATTTAAAACAGTATACGGTGCTAGAACAACTCATATCCTCTCAGCCCCCAGAGAGCAGCTTTCTTTTCATTCTCACCCTTAAGTGGGACTTTTCCCCGAAGACGTAGAGGGCAGCTTGTTGTTTCAGGAGCTGAGCCTGCAGACTGTTGCTACCTGCAGGGGGAGCCAGATCCTTCCCTGCTAGCCTTGCGCCCACATCTCCTGTCGCCGGGTGATGGCTGAGTCTGCTGCTGGAGCGCAGGCTAGCCCACATGCCTGCAAACACACACAAGCAAACACAAGTCAAACACACACACACACACACACACACACACACACAAGAGCTGGCCTGTTCGAAAGCCACTGATGTACACATGCTGTCAAACAAACTGAGACTGAATGATGAACAACACATGACATGCGGACTACATTTACATGCAGAGTGGTACAACAGGGATTATGTAAAGACCTTCATTCTTTCAGTCCACCAACAAAGCAGTTGCCTCAACAAACTGGGTGTGTTCAGATATTAGAAGCAGAAGTTGTTGGAATTTCTTAGCAAGTCAACAAGTCTAGAAGCCACTTCTCTGAAAACTAGCATGCAATACCCTCCAAACGGCATGATTCACTATCAGGAAGGACATGATTTTTCACAGTAATCACTTTCAGCCTTTTTTTCAGTTGGCTGGTACTAATGTCAGCTTCTGCAACTAGGGCAGTTATCTGAGAGCCTTTGACCAAATGGACTCACAGTGAATTTAGCCAGGTAGCTTAAAATCCTTGCAGGTCATGTTCATACGGAAAGTTCCCAAAGCTCTTTGCGATGGTTTTCACAGAAACGATCAGTAAAGAAACCGTTTACACCTGATTAGCATGACTTTAGAGCTGATATGACATTGACGTAAACAAGTCATCACACACACACAATACCAGAACATGTATAGGATTTTTTTTTTTATATTAACTGGATCCTGTTCCCTTTGAGTCACATTTACAGAATACCAGAGCTCTCTTCATTATCCTGCAGGACCAGGGGGGCCTCATTTTGTGTGATTCATGACTTGTCTGCCATGGCAAACAGCTTCCTTTCCTCCTCAGTCTGGACCCGGCTCTTAACTGACCACAGCTAGGCCTGCTGAGCCAACTCTTTAACAATGGAAAAGGCCACATTAGAGCAGCCACTTTGGTTTGTGAAAAACCACAGCTCCCAGAAGAGCGCTCACAAAGTCAGCGATGATTAGTACTATGTCTCACAAGGTCTTTGTAAGAGGTTTGCAGCGCGATGCAGTGGAGTACGTGACCTGGTTAGTGAGCAGGTTACAGAGAGGAAAAAGGATGAGGCTCAGAGGAAGCGTTAGAAAGAAATGGAGCGCTTTAAGAGGGGAGAGAGACAGTTTGACTATACCTTGTTGGTGAATTCTCTCCTTACTGGCAGGTTTTTGGTTTGAGTGAGTGAATAGCTTAGCTCTGTACTCAAGCACTGGGTGGTTGTTTGTACAGAAGGTAGAGAGAAAAGATGAGGGCAGGGAGAGGGGCATGAAAAAATAAATCATGTCAACATCATATGGACATCACCACCTACACAACTAACCAGAAACAGTCATGCAAATGAAGAGTTACAGTAGAGGGTCAAAGATTGGTCCCCGTAAAGTAAGAAGAAATACGTCTTGGTTTTTAAATGATCAAGAGAATGATTGATTGTCATAGCATGCATGAATATGTTGTCCATTGTTATGACTGATGGATGGGAAGTCTTTTGTGCCAGTTTACCAGGCACAGATGTGTCTGTATCGAACAGGTTATTTGTTCTCTCTCCTCAGGTGGAAACATGTTCACAGAAGTTCACTCTGTACTCCACTTTCCACTTCACTTTGCTAAAGTTACCACAGTTTGCAGAGGTCAGTAATAAATGGGATTTACAAAAGACTGTAGGGAGGAAAATCGAATGGGATTAAACTTTATTTTACAGAAATGTCCATGTCCGCAAACAAAGAGTGAGCTTAACAGTGAACTAGCTATCCGGACGTAAAGGACTGTGCGATGTGACGTTATGTATCGTGTGACGATGGAAAAATGTCTGTCTTACAAATCTTATAGTCTATTGTTTCTATTGTTGTGCTGTAAATCACGGCCAAGACCAGCCAGCCGACTAACGAAGACAAAACGAAGAGCTTGTTCTTTACTTTTTTTCCTTTTACATGAGGGGCTACTGCGGTTGCATGGAGGCGGTTTGGGTATGAAAAGTCTGACATGAAGCAGAGAGCCGTACTTTGCAAATTACAGTCCCCACAAAGGCCTTCAAAGTGATTTCTGTTTACCTTTTCATACTTTATACATTAATATGTTATATTTTGTTATGGGCTTAATTTCAAATTTGAACTAAGATTTTAAAATAATCAAATATGAGTAAGTACCATTTATTTTGTTGAGGATATCATTCAAAATGTAATATCAAATATTACATTAAAATAAATAAATATTTTATCAAAATAAAACTCCCAGTTCCAAGAAGGCGAAGAACAAATCAGTGAATCCAGTAATTATTACTGACTACTGCTGCAGTTATTTGGATAAAACTCATATTCCAAATAATCAGAAGTGACTCGTCATCCTTTTTAGTGTGCCAAAAGTCAGAGTCAGTTTAAGAAAGCCTTTTACCCTCAACCTTCATCTGACGCGGTGACTAACACCTCAGACATGCATAGACACCAAGCACAACATCTGGCTGAGACAAAACACTCAGTACTGATGGTTTCCTCTGAAGGGTTCACATTCCAGTTAACACAGTAATGATGACGTGCCAATTTAACAGTACATTACGTTTTTATCTCTGACATTACAATCACAGTAGTGCTCAGTGGCCAGAAACCGTACAGGTCAAAATAAAGAAAACGTTTTCAGCCTGTGGTTGTATTTAGAGTCTGTTCGTTTTTCTCACTCATACTGTCCAAGTAGCTTTACAATTATTTGTCCTGTGTGTCCATGATTCCAACAGCTTCACAAATATGGGGTTTATGTTTGCTCACATTCATGTGTTATATTCATGGCATTATAACTACTAAAACAAAGTTATTTTATCATTTATATTCTGATATTAACTAAATTAATGGGCGTTCACTCGTACTTCTAAAGTGTGAGGGAATATGTTGAATGTCTGCCTCTAACTTGCTATCTTCCCCGGAGCGTTTCTGTGCTTTCTCATCTCTCAGGTTCCTGTGGATCCTGTGGATCCTGGTCCTGGCCCTGCTGATGTGGTTCTCTGGTTCCTGTGGATCCTGGTCCCGGTCCCGCTGATGTGGTTTTCTGGTTCCTGTGGATCCTGATCCTGGTTCCCTGGTTCCTATGGATCCTGGTCCTGGTCCCGCTGATGTGGTTCTCCACCAGCCAATGGATGTGCGTCTGTCCAGGCTACAGCCTGTCTGTCCTTGGGAGCTGGATCTCTCCTTCACTGTGGTGCTCCCAGAGGTTTCTCTTTTCCCACTGGGTTTTTTTGAGTTTTTCCTTCCCGAAGAAGGAGGGTCATAAAGAGCAGGTGATGCCTCAGACTGATCCACCGGACTGATCCATTGGCCTCATCGACTGCTGGATTCTTTATTAGATTGTTTGTTCGCTTACACTTGTTTATTTCAGTGAACTTTGTAAAGCACTATGAGACACTCTGTTGTGATATTGGGCTATACAAATAAAATTGAATTGAATTGAATTGAATTGAATTCAAATTGAATTGAATAACAAGACCAAAATGGGAGACTAAGGGACCCTGGCAGACCAAAGTGAGTGAAACCAGGAGTGCCTCCATAAACTATTGTGATTAATTATTAATTGAAACTAATCCACCCCTGTTGTAACCTTTGCTTTGGTGGCTAAATGATGCTAAAAGACTCATAGCTGTTGACCTAAGAGACGACAGCTCTGGTGTTTCATATTTAATGTGGCAGCAGGAGAACACATGGTGAGCTGAGTAGGAAACCAGAGCACAACACTCACCTCCTCTGGTAAAGCTGTTTGAGAAAGGGATGTCTAAATGGACTGGAGCCATCTTTGGTATCCTGGATGTCCTCCTGTCACTGCCTGAAGGCAAAACATTCACACAATACACAGGACATTACAACAAGTGTTTTCATAAAGTGATCGCACAAAACACGATGACAAATGTGGACTCCCAACATCTACAAGCGAAAACAAAACTGATTCCAATGATTAGTTAAGCCTTTAGCCTCAGTCTGAACACTGTAACACTGCAGAATTAAAGCTAAATCCAATAATAAGTGCCCTTAATCTCATTTGATCAGTTTAAACACAAGATACATGATGGTTAAATGAATAACAGAAATGTAGAGTGTGTGTGTAAATGTGTGTGTGTGTGTGTGCATGTGTATGAGCATCCTAGACATTCGTGGGTCCTGTGAGTGTGTGTGTATGTTGTCCAGTGTGTTCAGGATGCAGACAGGAGGGGGTGAAGTCAGAGGAGATGGATGGGTTGGACAGTGACCCCAGGCTGTCCTGTGATTCTTACATAACCTTTTATTGTACAAATTTCCTTCCAAATGTTACCAAATATAAGATATAGTATTTCTCCCACACAGTCAGTCTCTTTCTCTCACCGCCTCAGACACACACACACACATTAAGATAAGTGGGCAAAAAAAAAAAAAAAGAAAAAAACCCAAACTGCTGACCAGAGCAAACAGAAAAGGGAAGAGAGTGATTGCCTGGTGGCAGAGAAAAAACAGAGTCGCATGAACAAAAATAATTCTGGAGAGTGCAAATCTGCAGTTTTTCTCTTTATCAGAAGAAATGAACTCCATGTGGCCTCTGGTCCCTCGCAAACAAACACAGTTTTTTCCCACGGTGGAGCCAAGGCCATTGCACAGAAAATTCAGGTCATGTAGGATCACTGGCAGTCAGGTGACGTAGCTTTGGTTTAAGGACAGTTAAGCCTCGCAGGCACTGCTTACTGAGTCCCTGCAGACGTCACCAATCCAACAGTTGTAATTATGTTGGTTATAGAGTAACGCTGTGTTGACAATGTTTGGAATTTTTGCCAAATTATTGTACTTTTCAGTTTTGGAGCTAAAAACAGACAAATCTTGAGTTCTATGATGGTACGGACACTTGATCTGTAATTCTTTTCAATATACCTTTTGTCTCAAATAATGTGAAGGTGGTATATCACACTTAACTAGTTTAGCAGTAAGTATGTCATCATTAATTGATGTGAGCTGTTGTGAGGTGCCCACCTGTGTTTGCTTCATTACTATCCAAAAGCAAGTTGGACTTATTTGAGATGTTCATATAGTTTCAAAGTCTTTAGATATAAGGGCTCTACAATCTGTCTGTTTGACGTCTGTTCAAAACAGTCAAGTAGCAGAGTGAACTAAATAAATGAAAAAAAGGATTTTCGTTATGATCAGTGTCGTGATGTACCTGGTGAGAGGCCAATGAGGGAGCGGTTGGACAGGGTGTTGTTTCCGTTCATTTTGAAGTAGATGGGGATGGAGTTGAGGATGGCTTGCAGGTACTTCTCTTGTTCAAGACTACTGGAGGAATCTGAGGATGAGGCTGGAGCTAAAGGCAAAACACAGCACTTAGTTTAGACAGGAATTAATGACCATCATTTTAAAATCAGTTTGAATTTCAGGCCACATATCGAGACAAACCATTCAAAGATTTCCTGTTAATATTAGCATTAGTTAGCTGTAGTAACATGTTAAAAGTACAGAAAGACAGCATAGCTGTGCCTATTTAACACCTGTTGAGGAGGGGTTCTGCGACTTGAACAATCCCACCACACTCTTGCCGTGGAAGCCTCCTGAGCGGAGCAGCACGGCTTTAGTACGAGGGTGTTTCCAACACACGACAGGCAGACGGTTGTGTCTGTAGCAGCGGGCCACTTTGTGCAAGCTGCTGTCCTGTACTGCCTGAGGAACCACCAACAGCCCCGGATAACTGGTGGAGAGAGACAGAATAGAAATCTCAAACACAACTATTAAGAGAAACAATGTCTAATGTCGTTAATGAGCCACTTGTTCATACACGAGACATGAAGATGCAGCTGAATAAATGGTCTCTTATTGAATTCTCAGTGGGATTATTACTGTGTTAGTCAGAGCATCTGGGTTTTTGTATAACAGGTGGAATTTGAATCTAGTTGTCTCAATTAACAAGTCAAACATCTGTCTGCCAGGTACAGGAGGACTCCCCTCTGGCTTTTTGAGATACTGGGGCTTACAAACTTTCTGGCAGGGCTACAAATCGTGGAAGCTAATACACTCGTCACCGCTGTGCTACGATTAATGGAATCAGAGCGGATCAGCAGGATTCTGGATTTTATCTTGAGGCACATTTAGCTGCACTGCCGCAGCAACCTGTGAGGTGTTTACCTGCGGCAGAGGGAGTAGAGTCTGTTTACGGCTGTGATCCTAAACTGGTCGCCTGACTTGGAGCGAGACGAGCTGGCGGTGATGGTGCCAAGGCCCATACGCTGGTAGTCACGGAAACAAGACTGCTCCACCAGCTGCTCCATGGTCGATTTCTCTGACGCTCGGAGAGTGCTGCTGGGCGGCGGCTCACCATCGTCTGATACTGAAACACACACACACACACACACACACACATGCAAAGGTCAGTTACATTTTTACATTCATTATATTTTCTTCGGCCTCGTTCTCCCTCCACAACATCAGGTGTCATGTCCCTCACTTGAAATGTCATCATCTTCGTGCCAGGTCATCCTGCTGCCTCTGTCGTTCTTCTTCAGTGTGGTCTGGCTACCACGGCCCATGGTGATCTTTCCCGCCCTCTTTGCCCCCTTGACAATAGTCTTGGACAGTGTTCTGTGAGGGACAAAAGGCAGACAGCAACATAATTTACTGTGTGTAGTTTTAGTGTCAAAACAGGAGGATTTTTCAACGGTTCCAGTGGAGAAACTTCTGAGCCATATATTAATTTGCACAAATTTTTCAACTGGAACCGCAACTCTATTCACAATAAGCAGTAGGTCCAGAATTTGCTGCTGTACCACAGACCTGAAGCCAGTGTTCCTCTCTTTTTGCTTTGGAAGCATGAGCTGAGGTGCTGTTTGTCCTGCTGCAAAGGCAAAGGAGCTGAAGATGGATTGTGGGTAGCGGATCCTCTGGAGGTGTTTTCTGAAGATTTCCACCATCTCAGAGCTCACCTCCTCATCAAAAGCCACCTTTATCAACTGTAAGAGATATTAGTGAAAGTCATTATTTAACAACACGAGCAACAAGACAGACATACCATTTCATATTTACTAGAGCTGAGACTGATCCAGTCCTGTATTGGTATTGGGAACAGTATCAACAAAAAGGAATGTTTGGAACACAAAGGAGGATGAATGTTAGGATTGAAATATGGAAATGACCAATTTTGACTTTGACTCAAAAAGAATGTACTGTGCTGACAGTAGCCAGTAATATTGTGAAAACATTATGATCATGATCATCTACCAAGGAAAATTTGATATGACGTTCATTTTGAAATGATGCATTATTATATCTGTGTCAAATTCTATTTTATGTCAGTGATTGCGACCAAACTTGATGCACACATTCAGATGTTGAGCTTTGCTATGCAGTCTTGAGATATTCTGCTACCAGGGGCGCCACTTATGCAACAAGTTTATATCCCGTAATTGGCTAAAGAGATTCTTACGAAACTGGTTCTCACTCTCTAGGGTCATGGCTCACTCTATAATTTTCAAACTATAAAAAAAAAATCAATAAAGATATATATCTTCACAAGTCTTCATTCATACGTTATCAGAAGTGACACAGACATTCTTTGATATCAAGTGTTTCAAATGGTGCTCACATCAGTCAAACGCTGAGTCCACAGTGATATTAAATATCTTGCTGCAGTTTGTGTGCTCAACATTTTCTATTTCATCTCATTTTTAAATAAATTTCAATTAAATATTTGACAACAGACTTGAAACCAGCAGAACTGTAGCCCCAACAGTTGAAACTGTGAATATCTTAAGTTCTGTGATCTGCCTTCTGTTTTCATTATATTCATCTCTCAAGTCATCTACATCTTTGCTCTGTCGTCTTCTGCTCTGAAAATGACATTTTTTGTGATTTTTTTTCCTCACAATCCTGTTTACAGCATGTAAACAAGAACCACGTGGACTTGTTTGCCACTTGCAGCTATATTTACCCTTAGTTTTTGGCACCTTATTACCCTGTTACATATATTTCAGTTTAATATTACCCAGATAAAACAACTGCAAATACCAAGCAATTTCTTGGTTATTGCTTTGGCAGTTACTTAATCATTACCTCTTTATTATCAAATAAAAAAATTATTACTATGATATTGCCAAATGCTACGTGCAGATCTGCAACTTCCACATCAACAGGTGATTGGTAAAACAGCCGACGTACGGTTTTCACAACACACACCCACATCCACTGTCCAAAGAGTGTGGAAGCACAACAAAACTTAAGAGATGTCCACACCGGCCAAAGGACCTACACTCCAAGAATATGGTCACTTTCATCATCCGTGTTAGTAAAAAGACAGGAATGAACCATAAAAACTTTTACAGCAGCACATCTAAAGTCTAAAAACACATGCTTGGCTGAAAATTGCTTTTTATTTTTTGTTAAAGCTGATGTTATGAAACACAAGACAGCAGGGTTTCTAAAAGATGCACCACACTGATTGTTTATTATAATTTTAAGTTGTTACTGCTTATATACTAGCTTGTGCAGGTTGTGAATCCCCTGGAAGCCCAGTGAATTGAGAAAAAGCATTGAGTCAATGTAATAATGTGAATTTATTGAGAAACATGGAGCAAAGAAGCACAGGTGACATTACATGCTACTTCCTCATTGCTATGATTTGCTCAAACAATGAGTTTATTTTTTAATTTAATCTAAAAATCGCGATGAAAATGACGCTCATTAAAATACACTGCATTACGTCCACCCATCTGTTAAACATCTTTAGTGACTTGAGTCCATATTAGAGTAACATGAGAGTGTTTCAGTGTTTACCTGAAATGATGCAGAGCGGAGCTGCAGGCCTTCCTGCATGTTCTGCTGCAACTGGTTCTGGATGCTGATCTTCTTCTCTTTGGTCAGCGTGGACACTGGGAACGCTCTGATCACTGCCTGCTCCCCCACTGCACACAAACAGGAGCAAAAATCAACATTACGTTACTAAGATGGCGGCAAGAGAGATGGGAAATTACATGAAACAAGCGTCCCTGAGCTGAGTGTGAAGTGATGACGTTTCAGTTCACAGTCGTGGTTTAACATGCTGACCACCGACGTGCTCCACCTACAAATAACTTTAATTGTATAGAAAATCATTGCAGTAATCATATTTAGTCAGAATTAGAAGGCATTGTTGCCTTGATGTTGTTACCTTAATAACAACATGAAGATCACTCAAGGGATAAAAAATAAAAAACATTTTATTTGATTTGAGCAGATGGTATGTTTTAAATAAATGGGACCAAATCATGCCTTCTGTTATGTGATCAGGTAACAACTGATCTGCAGTCCAAGAAAAAAAAAAGTATGTTAAAAAACAAACATTTCTTTATAAACTGAACAATAGCTAAGAAATATAAAATGTGATTTTTCATTTTTGTGGCATTTACCCAGTGGATCATGGGGGATGCCTTTGAAAATGATGCGGTATGTGGTGAGAAAAAGAGCTCCCTCTGCTGGCAGGATGTGTGGGCCCCCCAGGAGCCCCCCAGTGGCCTCCTCTCTGCCGTCAGGGTCCAGAAGCACGCGCAACCCCTCTGATACAAACTCCTCTCCAGGAAGCAGTGCTGGACGCAGGATCTTAGGCTGACGGGAACAAAGAACATAATAACACAAAGGGTCAGACACAGCCACACAAACTGTACCTGTCTACGAGCACGTCTGAGCTTTTTTTCCCCATTACCAGTAAGGTACTCAAAATAAGGGACTTACGGAGAAAAACATTTGCATCCGTGAATCAGATTTTAAAAAACCAGGAAATCAATTCAACATTGTAATGTCAAATCACAACACATGACCTTGTTGGAAAACTTTTAGCTTCACATGCTCGTCATCATGAAAAACACACATCTTGCAAGCAAACTAAACATTAGAGTGTATCCTTAAAACAATAAATTTGCCAACAAAAATGAATTGATACTCTCTGTAGAGACCAATGGTTCATTTCAACCTTCCAAGGAAAACTCATGATCTGTTCCGTTTATCCAGTTTATTGAACTGTGTAATCACTGTTTTACAAAGTTTGTGTTTTTAAAATGTAATCATATGGACACTGACTGACATGATGCGTCTCCACTTTTGGAATAAGGCTTATTGATCTGCCGAGTTTCTCCACACAATGGCAGATCACTATAATACATTAAATTGTTCAAAATGCTGTATACACAAGAACTACCTTTATTCTACTTAGTGGGTGTAATCAGCAATCAGATGTTAGTACTAAAGGTAGAAGAATTTTAGAAGTTTAATAATAGTGATTTGCCAACATTATTGTCAGCAATCACACTCTCACACTTCTAAAGGGAGAATAACCGAAAACATGCAGTGTGCTACATGACTAACATATTAATACATTATTAACATTATTTAATACAATAACACCATATGACCAAGGTGGCTTCCACAGCCAGTAGAGAAACACTCAGTTGTTCCACCATCACAGATATGAACGAGGAGGAACATTAGATCATTCACAGCATTTCCCATTAAGGCCAAACCCAACCTGGGGGAGGTTGAGGTCTGGCCAGGAGATAATGAGAACTCCTTGAATCTGTCCTTGAATGGACAGCGAGACCAAGAAGAGAGTCCCTCTGCACCTCATTACTGCTGCGAGTTCGACTTCTTATTGGAGCTGCACCTTAAATACATTCATTGTTTTCCTTCTCAGTGTTATTGCTACCATTACTACTACTACTCTGACATGCCGTGAATCCACAGTCACTGTTGTTTACACACTTTTTAGTATGTTTTGGCATGCTGCTTGCTGCTCAGAGTCCAGGATGGAAGCTTTGTCCAACACAAAAATGTGTGAGAAGTTAGCCACAAAGCACAAAAGACAGTCTGCCCAGACTGCTCACCGCGGTCTCCAGGTTGCTCCCGAGGCAATACTGGCATGGTTTTTGTCTGTGTGCATCAGCGTGTGCATGAGTATGAGCGAGTGCAAGAGGAATTAACAAGAGCTGGTCGATATATCACACAGCAGGGTCCAAAAGGCCAATTGGTAAAATCTGAATATGCGATGATGACTGGAAAACTGAACAGACTAAACTGCACATGAGGACATACAACTAAGAGTGATTATGTGTCAATAAAAACCTTCATTAAGTGAACAACAGAGTGGATATTTGTATATATTCATCACGAGGTTTTAAGATATGTAATTTATAGTTCTGATGTCACTTTAGGGTTAACCACTGTTTAACACGATCTCTCTGTTCTCGTTTCTTTCATAATCAACTTTCAGAAAAAGTTAAATGTTTTCCTGAGGTTTATTAGTCCATAGTCTAAAATCTATTCTTTTATCTAGTGCTTGCTATTCATGAAAGTGTACAAGCTAACAAAAAGGTTTGTTGACAAAAAAGTTCAACAAAAATGGGCTTGTTTTTGTATGCATTATGTCATTGTCATTGTTTATCCATCACCCATGACATCAACCAACGCTCTGTATCTTCTTTCCAACCTTTTTGCTGTAATTTAATAAGTTTCCTAAAAACATCTAGACTGTTTGGTCCTTCCTTTTCCATTATCACAGCCTAACACTCAATTTGCTGTCCTTCTCTAAAACTGACGACATTTAACTTAAGAGTTTTTGGCTTGTGGGAGAAGTTGTTAACTGAATGCTGAAACAGAAATAGACAACAACAATATTACATTATTTTAGTAATTTGCTATATCACAAGTTAAATATGTAGTGCAGAACAGGAATTTTGAGTCCCACTTTGGCTCATTATAGTTCTCCATGGCTACCCCATATATAATTGTGTATATATACTGTACACAGAGTTTCAGTCCCAGCAGCCAACTGTAGAGCAACACTCACCTTCTGAATGGGAGGTAATCTCCTGCTCTCCCTGTGAACTGCTTCTAGAGCCTCCATCTGCATCGCTACGATTCCTGTGGGTCAGACGCTGGGGTCAGTCACCATATGTACACACACAAGTGCACACACAGAGCTGGTACAGAGAAACACATGCCAGTCCACATGCTCCTACGACCAGATTGTGTATTTACAGATTTTAAGGTCATTTAACATGTCAGAAGTTAATCAGCTCAGAGGCCTCTGTTGCTGTTGGCCCAAGCTGAGAATACACACATCCAAGGGTTACTCTGTATAAAGCTGAGGGAATTAGGGCAGCTGTAGAGTGTGAATGAACACTGTGAGTGCTGCATGTACCTGGTATCATGCTGTGCAGGCTCTTGATGTGTTCCTGGGTTACTCCACTCTCTGTGCACACCTTGTCAATGAAGCGAGCAACAAACCTGACCACAGAGTTGGCCACATCGCTGGTCTCAGAGTCCTCAAACCCGCTTTCTGTGTCAAAGCTCTCAGCGACGCTACCAGCAATGCTGTAAAAAAAAATAAATAAAAATGTTGACACAATGAAAATGAGAAAGGTCAAGTCCAAGAGGAGATCTGATCTGAGAGCTGAGAGTTGTGTGTTGACAGAAATGCATTTGAGGATGCACTGTGATAAAGAGCAGTGAAAGCAAGAGTGATTTGCAGCCTGGCATGAGCCAAGTGTTGATGCCTGCATCCATCGCTTAGACTCTATTAGCCAAGAAAAATGTTTCACATGAGATGGTGATGCAACCTTCCCTCTGGATTCACAAATAGTGAGTGATGAGATCCAAATGTGCTCTGTGACAAACAAACAAGTCTGGGGCAAAAATGACAGAAAAAATAACAGATAATTTCCACACAAACAAATTCTTGGCTGCAGCATTTCTATCTTTTCATCAGAAAAAGAAATAAAACACCAGAATCAAATAGCACCGTTGTGTTCTTGCTGCAATTTGGGAATAAAATGTAAAATTAAGAACTAAACATTTAATGAAGCCTCTTAAAGAGTATTTGGTTACAGAGCCTGCATGCCTTTTATTTCTAAGAAAAGACATACATTGGGGATCTTCCCAGACCTCCCATTCTACACTTACTGCAGAGAGCCGGAAATCACTTCCACTGCTATTTTGTTTGGTTTGGGTGAGTACGGTGTAGCCCCATTAAAGACACCCCGAGGGTTTTTAATGTCCAAACAGAAGTATATGAGCCTCACTCTGTGTTGTGCAGTAGCAACGTAAGCCCACAGGATGGATGTGGGCCGGAAACAGGAGAGGTACTGTGTTCCATTTGGCTGAATAGGAAGGTATCATGTAGACTGTGAGTTACGCCACAGCCACCCACATACATATCATCACCTTATTAAGAGAGCTACACATACTCCCAAATCATTAAACCTTAACTTGAGGTATCCTCCAGATAAGAGTGATTGTTCTACCTGACAAATACTAAACAGCTCTGCTTGTGAAAGACAAGAGTTAATTACATCTTTTCTCTACTCAAACAGTGAACCACATTATGGTGTGCTCTGCTGACCTGTTTGTGACGATGCTGTTGCTGCCGCTCTCCCAGTCAGCGACGGGGGCGTTGCGGAGCAGCTTGTTCTTGCTGGTGTCCAGAGGAACTAGCAGGTAAACCATGAGGCTGGCGTAGTGAATGGCCTGGCTGAAAACAGTGCTCTCTTCATTCTTCACCAGCTCCTGCTGCTTCTCCTTGCTCAGGCTGGGCCATGAGCGCAGCTGCTCTGCCGCTAAGTCCATGGCTGTGTGCTCCTCATCTCTGCCTGCTGAAGGTGTGGGGCCTGCATCCTGGACAGGTCAGAGTAAACACTTGGAGTTTGATAGAGTTTTTAGGTTTGACTTTGTAAAAAAACCCAAACCTAATTATATTACTGTGTATTACTAGCAAGAGAGTATTGAATGATTTTCCCCTTTAAGGTTTAAACTTATTTTATTTGGGTATTTTGGTAAACTATTCTGTATTTCACAAACAAAGAACATAAACAGAATCAATACAAAGAGCCAGGTATTTTCTGCCTTCATCTGGGTAGCAGTGGCAGCAAAGTAGTGCAGGTATACCTCTGCCCATCCACGGTTTCCAGCTCCTCCTGAGGTATACCATGGCGTTCCCAAGCCAATGAAGATATATAATCTTTCCAGCATGTTGTGGGTCAGCCATCCTACAGAGGAAACTAATTTCTGCCATTGGATCTGCAATCCCATTGTTTTGGTCACAACCCACGACCATTGGTGAGGGTGGAATGTAGATACACTGGTATAGCTTTGCTTTCCAGCTCAGCTTCCTGTTTTCCACAACGGACTAGTACAATACCAACATTGCTACTGAGACCACACCAATCCGCCAGTCGATCTCATATTTTTTCATTTTACCCCAAGACCCTGTGATACTTGAACTCTTTCACTTAAGGTAGCAACTCCCTCCCAACCGAAAGGGAGCAAACCACCATTTTTCAGCACAGAGCCATGGCCTTAGACTTGACTCTCATTCCGGCTGCTTCACTATAAACTGACTACAAATCCCTCCTATGCAAACTGAGGGTCAATGTCTGATGAATCACATCATCTACAAAGAGCAAAGATGCAATTCTGAGGTCCCAAAACAGGACCCCCCTGTGCGAGCTAGTCCATGAAAATCACAGTTTCAGTGACGATGGACAACCCTGGTGGAGTCCAACATCCACTCAAAACACTGGACACAGCTGTCACTCACGTTATACGGTTATAAAAGGACCGCATGGCTTGTAGCAACGGCCTTGGTGCCCCACAAGACGCAAACTCCCAGGACCCCTGCAGTAATTATGTAAGGGTAAAGAGCTGGTCCACTATTTTGCAACCAGAAGGTCGGAGCCGTCTTTTAGCATCCTGGCATAAACTTTAAGAGACTCAGCAAAAACTATAAATTCTGTATTATCTTGTGACCCCTCCGGGTTGAGAGCAACTGTTCACACACACATTACACAAAAACGAAGTTGGAATTGTGTCTTCTTTGCTAATGTGAATTAAGTATATAATATGTCAGAAAACAGAGATGTCCATCTTAATTTCCTGAAGCTCAAAGTGTCTTTAAATGTCTTGCTTTGCACAACCAAAAGCCAGTGGTACAGCAGCAATTGAAAAGCAGAAAATAGGGCATTTTGACATATTTGTTTGAAACATGACCAACTATTATTATTAATGCTCCATTGTTAAGTCTTTTCAGTGCATATGTGGTTTAGAAATAATGGGATTAAACAGACTATTTATGAAGTCTTACATGGGATTTACATATATTAGTCAATTTTCTTACCTTTAGCTTGGCAGTGATGGCCCCTTTCTCCTCTGGGGTGTTAAGATAAAGGGCTCGAATCTGACTCTGGACTTCGCTGTAGAAAGTGGCCTCCCAGAACTGCTGGTTGGTCCATATGGGATGGTCCTGAATGCAGGTGTAGGCAAACTGGTTTACCCCTGCAGCCAATTTCTGCAAGGTAAAATGTGGTTCAGAGAGTCAGGACAATGAAAATAAGCAACATTAAACAGCTGACTATGCCTTTGAGTAGAAAGGTCTGTGGATATCGGACCAATACTGTATGCTCATTAGTGAAAGGAAAAAAAACCAAGTCATTGTGATTCGCATCCCTGTTTCTTTGATAGTTTATGTTGTCTCCCATAGCAATAGATAGAAACCAGATGCTGGATTGTCCTATAATAACAGTCTCTCTTATATTATTACATTGCATTTCTTCTGCGATGATGATACTGCCAGCTGCTCCTGCCTAGAGTCAATACATCCCCTGCCTGTAATACTGGATCCTAACCACTGCAGCACTGCACTGTGTGGGCAGCCAGAGTTGGTGCAGGTTTATTTCTCATTGAGTATTTCCAGCTAGAAGGAATTTAGGCTGCAGTGAGTGCCCTTTGAAAAGGACTTTGCCAGAGTACCGGGGAGAAATGGGAAAACAAAAAACAAGTGAGCCGTGGGATTTAACGTGAAATCAATCACTCCTTGAGAGTCGTAACTTTTTAACAGATAACAACCCCTAACGGAGCAACGGACCACCCCTCTTTCCCTCTGTGTCTCAATATATTTGGAAGCAGTGCTGTTATTTTTCATTGGCGAAGGGCTAAAGACTAAAGCACCTGCTGCTTACAAAAAGCAGCAAAAGAGAACATACAGTGCTCAGCTAAAGGCATTAACGCCAGTCCATACCGTTCTGTATAACACATACTGTAAAGACCACAGGGCAAAGCTAGAGAAACAATATCACACCACAAATAACACAGAAGCACACAGTGTGCCAATAAATGGTCGGCCACAAACCAACATTCACCAACCGGCCGTCTCCCTGCAGAGTCTGAAGGCCATGTGTGAGGCTCAAGTCTGTTATTTGATTAGCTTCTGATTTCTCTCCCCTGAGCCTGACACAATACAGTGGTTTCTATTATCGCTTCATAGTTTCCCTTTGAAGGACGAGAACTGGAGGGGTTACAGTGATTATAACAGACAGAACCAAAACAGCTCTATTCCCAGTGTGATGGGCCAGGATCCAAGAGGGAAGAGAGCCGGTAAGACAGGCGGCGAACTGAGAGCCAATGCCCACACAGCAGCTAACGTTCAACACTGTTGACATGCAGGTCCCAGTTACATGAGCTACTACTGTCTTCAACCTTGAATATGATTCTGTTATATTTAGTTTTTCACATTTGCAACAGAATTGAATCATTTTGTACAGCTACAATTAACTTGCATAAAACTGAAGTCGACAGAGGAAACATTTTGACAAAGTGAAACATGCTTCAATACGTTATTACACAACAGCGGAAGCAATTTCCTGCTGCTCTTCTTCTACCATTAGATGAAAAAAATTAAACGACTTTTTCGGGAAACGTGATGAAATGAACTGTTGAACTGCTGAGTTCAACAGATTTTCATCGGTTTTCAAGGTGTTTCAAGAAAGAGCCTTGGATATCCTGTTGGCTAATGACAGAGGCAAACAAGAAAAAAAATTCAATTAAGGAAACCATGGGAACAACAGTAAGCAACATTTCAAGATATAAACAACAGTAATTTCTATATTTCTGTGGAATTGCTATGTCACACACTTTTAATGGACTTAATGAGTTACCAAAGAGCATAGAACATGTGGATAAAAGTGCAACACACTGCAGTTTTGACTCCTTTTAACCAAACCAAATAGGTGTGAGACAAACACCAACAGTCTACATGGGGGGGATGTACTCAGACACAGTGGTGCTTTTAGCTAAATAATTCTGTCAGCATGCTAGTATCTTCACAATGAAATAAGCAGGTATAGTGCTTATCATGTTTATTGTGTTGGCCTGCCAATAATTACCAATTAGCCCAAAACTAAAGTACAGCTGAGGCTGATGGGAATATAATTACGTTTGCAGGTAATTGGTTATAAAACAAATTATTGCGCCAACTGAAATTCTGACCTGATGGTGGCGCTAGAGGAAAAGTGAAGCGATCACCAAAGTGGTTACAACCGAAAAACTTACGTTTAAGAGCAGGAAAGTTTAAGCTGCCTGGCTCTCCTGCAGGCTTTGCTCAGTCAGTTGTTTCTAAATTACACCTCACCTCTCAACTATAAATCCACCTTCTTTCCTAAACCACTCTCCCTAAATAAAGATTTCACCTGAAATGAACATGTGGCATGCCTGAGTGCACTCAATCATCAACGTAAGGACGATATCAACATGAGCCTGTTTAGATTAATGTTTTTTTCCCCTCCATGAATAGAGACAATTACACGATTAGGTGATGATTTGCTATTATCTGCGGAACCAAACACACCACCTTTAATTGAGTATATGGGAATTAGGCCAGAGAAACACTGGATGAAAGGACAAATCTGCTGTGACTAGAAACGCCTTCAAGAGAGGCTGTAATGTAACCTACCCTGTCACTGTTCAAGCTAAGAGACTTAGAGCCTGTGAAATACATGGTCTCCAGACAATTCCAGTCAATCATATTCATAAATAAATAGTGACAAATGCAATAAGACACCCTAATATAGTAGCACAACAACACCTTTCTGTCACATGAGTGTGTTATGTGTCTTGCCCCAGATGTGTGTGTGTGTTTGTGTGTGTTTGTGTAGGGGAGGATGTGTGCGTGATTTGTGTTTGCTGTGTATACCCAGCCTGGCTGTTCTTTTTTGACTTGTCAGATATGTGCAGGTCATTTTGACCGAGGTCATCTCTTCCTAATATGATAATACACGGAGCTTACAGAGACATTCACAAGACAGATGGGCAAGGAGGAGGACATGGAAAGAGAGGAGAGAGGAGATGAAAGGGAGGAGGAAAGGAAAGTAGGAAGTGAAGATGAAGGGGAAGGAGGGAGTATACCACTATCAGACCCATCCAGCTGTGGGACTAGTAAAGAGGAGGAATGCAGGGTTGAGGGTGAAAAACAAGCAGAGAAACCACAAAGGGCGACAGAGAAGACAAAATGTTGTGTACAGGTCGAAGGAATCCGGCTATCGGGATTTGAGATCTTGTTTTGAACTCTGGGACATGATCCCAGGGTTCACAGTATGATTGACTGCGGCCTCCAAACATCAGCTGTGCAGCCATACAGCATCACACATGTCAACTGTGTCTCTCTGAGACTGAGAGATGGTGCATGTTGTCACTGAAGGGTGCGTATACTTGTAAGCAGACGCTGAGTGAAGACTGCTGCAACTGATATGTCACCAGCCTTGGGGCAGCAACATTATTTACAAGTGTTTTGGAAGAATTCATAGCATTCCTGAATTGTAGACACAAAAACAGTCATTATTTCTGGACAAGTCCTCTGTGGGAATGCATGCATGACCTGTATACAATCCATCTCTGCAGTTTTTTTTATATTCCTACCATGAGTCAGGGTATTGTGAGGAGAACTACTTGCTTCCTGAAACCATGAAAAAATCTCTATTCAAACAATGTATTTACAGTATTCAGTCACCTAAAACAAACAGAGAAAAACATGCTGAAAGTCAGATTAATAAACAAATCCATCATGGCATCCACGTACAAGTAACATAAATGTTCCAAAACAAAGTAAACATAGATACGGTAAGTCAAGAGCTGGACATTTCTGAGATATACAAGGGGTCACGCAGTACGTCATTTTCCTCGCAGAGACGTGGCGGAGAAGTTCGACGGAGCGAGCTGCCAAATCCCCCCATGCATAAACTATGGTTGAAAGAATGCTAACAGTCAAGTGTTCTTGTTGTGCAAGTCATCCAGAACTGTGTTTGGGTTTTTCACTTGTTGCTGTAACCAACCTCTGTTTCTGTTTTCCCTCCAGCAGAGACATTCACTCTGGTGACACATTCAAATGTAAGATTGCAAAGCCCCCGAACAACAACAGACCCAGACGTCAATGACACCTGTTCGTGTCCTGATAAACCGACCCCCTCACTATGATAATGAATGCCAGAGGAACCGTCCGCAGATTAGAGAATCACAACAAAATGCAAAACCTCACCTCTAACCAAAGGGCCAATGTACAAAGGTTGGGTGGCATTTAGATAAACTTTACCTTCACGGGCCAAATGACACTATCCATGCATGATTTAAGCCAAAAGATATTTTGCAAATCAGTTCTGCCTTCCTTCTATCTTAAATCTTAACAAGCATCTGTCAAATATAGCTCCAGGAGTGCTTTAGTTTAAGTAAAACATTCAAGAGGGGTCAAGCTGTGAGGAAACCAAAGAAAGTAAAACAGCTGAACATAGAATGTGGGTCAATAACATAAGCTGTTTAGTGTCACCATACTGTATGGCCAGTAATGAAACTAAACACTGTCTGTCTCCGTCCAGTAGATTCTGGGAGCAGACAGTGGCAGTGGAAGGGAGCTTCCCACGTTCTCCGACCTGGAGACTTAAGGGCCATGGGGACAGTACCACTGTAAGCATGAACAGCACAGTGTGAGCCTGCCAAAGTCTGGCCAAGAATACCAAACAGGGACTTGACCAATGTCTGACTCCTGAACTTGAACCAACAGTCTTTAATGTGTGGAGCCAAGACAGAGGAAGACAATTTTTTACCCGATGTTTGGCATGCAGTAGCCAAAAACATTTTTTAGTTGTCAAAATAAAAGTCAAATTATGGATTGCTGATTTAAAACAAAGAAATTAAATAGCAAATCTGGCTCTGACAATGAGGTTCAAGGTAAATGTCAACATGCAATTAAGTGGGTCAGTGCAGGATTCGCGGTTTTGAGCAGATCAGTAATTTGATTCACAGTACAAATGACCTTCTGACTTTCAAATCATTTTCCTACTGATATTTACTAGTAAGTGAGTCTAACACAATGGAACAGTCACATTGCAGCATCACACTTCACTGCCATGCCACCAAACCACTTCTAAAGTATCTTCGGTATTAGACTTGTATGGAGTTCAATATCAGTTCAGCTACGTGAGATTAGCTTTAATAAAAGGTCTCTTATCCAAAACATGTTTCTTTGAAATAAAGGAACAAATGCAGCATGAAAATAATGTTAGTAGGTGCTACATGCACACACACACAAAAGAATACAACAGTCAAAGAGCGGCTCAGTTACTCTCGCATACTTTTCATTGACCTTCACTGTCTTGTCTGGTCAAATTCAAGGACTGGTTGATCATTTACTGTATAAAATATTCACAGCTGTTTGAAGAACACACAGTCACTGTATTGTATAAGCCCTGGCCAAGAGACCATGCTAACGATCTCTCAGGGGTCGGTATGTAAGTTTAGTTAGAGTAGAGACTGTGGTTGGTGAGGGGGTTCTGAAAGACGGACTGGATATTGGAAATGCTTGGAAAAACAACGGCCTGCTTTCCAAGCTCAATATGTTCTGCATGCAGCAGTGTCATGTCGCATATTGCTCTGTGTAAAATCATGTTTCATGTTACCAAACTTTTAACGCTGCATTTTGTAACACAGAAAAGTCCATGATGGATCAGTTGTGAGATATCAGGACCATGTATGCCTCTCAGTCCACACCCATGATGACAGCTGCTGAGATGCTCCATTACCAAGTTCTGTTTTTCTCACATTTTCACTGCATGATCCTTGCAATACTAAACCAGAGATTACAGAATGATTTTGGCAGATTCCCTCCTGACCTCACTTTACTTTTCACCCTTTGGGTGAGGCAGGGCTCAAGCTTGTCACCAGTTCCAATCATCTTTAAATAACATGGAAAAAAGTGTTGCCTTCTAAAATTTCTGTTCCTTCTAATTAGCCATCACTACCAGGCTAAAGTCATTTATAATATTGTTACTAAAATAGCTGCAAACCTTTCTACTGTGTCATAATTGTGACTAACCATTAATTGATATCTTAATGAAAGAGACATTTCTTTTTAGTGGTGTTTTCCTGTTATAGGGTTTAACAAGTACGTATTAAGCCACGAGACACTGAAATAATTGATTAATTTTAGTGACCCTGAAGAGAAGCAAGAATAACAACATATAGGACTTATCTAAGAGTGTTACATCAGCCTGTGGCTTGTGAACTGCATGAGTCATGTGGTGGCAGAGAGCGGCCCAGATCCCAGTCCAGCCCATCAGGGTATGGCACTCGGGTCCAAGAAAAAGCCACTGCTGACAGTTGTGTCTGTCCCCATAGCAACAAGCAAGCTGTGGGACATAGTTGTGGTAAATAATACAGCTACGCTGTGTTGATAATGGGTATGGAAACCAAAGGGCATAGCCTGTCCACTACATTTTGGTACGGAGGTTTTAACATTCTGCAAGGATCAGAAAGGTCAAAGGTTGAGAAAGCCGTCCGTCCTCTGTCTTTTCGATGCCTACGACCTTCTCTATAATGCAGCATTAATTATAGCCTGACAGGTACTAGATCTTTTTAGGCCAACACCAATATTGATATTTGAGTGTAACAAACATCTGACAATAATTTAAATTATATTACAATATATTAACACATAATGCACAAACAATTTCATAAGGATCCCTTCAATTTGTTTTTTTGAGAGAACCAGGACAGTGATCGTACGCGCTGGACATTTTACAGTTGAAAAATAAAATTGTATGAGCCATTTGGTGGACAAACTTTGTACTGGAGAAAGTGCTTCTAAACTACCTCAAATATATCTGGCATTTTTGTGCTGACATTTCTTGTTATACTGAAGTATCTACAGAATGCTAATGTTGGCCACAGACCTTGCTGTGGCTCAAACTGCAGTATGTGCATGGCTATAAAAACCACTGGGGGATGATGAAAAATATCTGCGTACATTTTGAGGTTTTTTTGGCTGCAGTGATCTTTTGGATGCTACATTGACACTGTGCACTTGACCGAGCAGTGGTTTGCATGCATAATAATGAAAATAAACATAACAGAGGAGTTAAACTGAACTCACATACATCCTTTTTAATTTATTTCCTTACCCTGTAAAAGACTGTTGACAGGGGCAGCAGTGCGGCGGCCACCGTGTACTCCTCTGAGCTGGAGCAGTCCTGCGGGTCAAACAACAGGGGAGCAGTGAGAGCTGGGCAGGACACAGCAGGAGACATGTTACACACCTTTTTCACTGGAGCCCCAAAACGAGAAACACAGGTTTCCAACAGAGAGGTCACACACACGGGGGTCAGAGGGGACTCTCAGCTCAAGACATTTCTGAAGGAAAACCTTTTTGTCACTGCAGTCTATTTTTAAAATACTTTATTCATTGCTAAGATATGAGAGTAAACTAAATGTCTTTTAGGATGACTGATGCTCTGCTGTAAATCAGCAACACAGAGATGGGATCTGGGGAGAGCACTGGGGGGGCAAAAAATCCATCTTCAAACGTAACTTCCTGTTACATAAAGACACTCTGTCCCATTTAATGTCAGTAGGACGCACAAAAAAAAAACGTCTGCCAAAACCACTCACTCAGTTCTGCTCCACTATTGGTACATATGCTTTCAATAGCCTTATATAATCTAAGCCTTGACACAATAGTCAGTGTGCTCCAGTCTTCAATTTACTGGTAATTTTATGTTTTACATTCTTGAACTAGATTACGGTGCAAGTTTCACTGAAGAAACTTGCAAGGCGTTGCACAGAATTGAGTCATGACCATAAAATGTTGTGTCCATTTATTAAGTAATCATGACTAGTGAGAAAGCAAATTTAATTCTCATTTTTAATTTTGGGAATAGCTGGAAAAATCCCCTTATTGGCTTTTACACACCACGTCGAAGTGTTTTTGCATTTGGGATTGTTTGAGGTTTAAACAGGCGGCGCTTAATGGTACTTTTAAGAGAATGGTATTAAGATGAATAGTACGTTAAGAGGCTCAGAGCAGGGGACTTGGGGGCCCAAACAAAACTTTTCTTTCAGAGATCACAGGGAACTATGAGAACAGGAGAAAAAGGAGAAAAGGATGCGAATTGGACTTAAATGTACTTAATTCACAGGAAATTGGTACTTATCCCTGGTAAGCTTTGTTGGGATTTATTTGTTGAACTCTGTAAATGAGAATGGCCAGAGGAAACTTGATTTAAGACCAAGTACAAACAATAGCACTGGTTCTGACCTTGTGGCGCACCTCATGACCCTCAATGGGACCTCATACATGTGTAAATAACACAAATTTTCTTTCTAAACAACTCTCTCTTTTTATGTCACCCAAAAATGCAAAAACACACACATACAGAAATCTCAAGTTTGTTACTGAGTTTTTCTAAAACTATACAACATAAAAGCAGTCTTTAATTTTGGCGGGACAGATAGGGAGAAGACTGCTGCAGTTTCTGATAGTGGTCTATTATGGGGGGCCTCTGTTACTGCCATTCCTAGAAAAAAAGAAACACACACACACACACGCACGCAAGAATGTACAACGGGGAGAAAATGTAAAACACAAGTTCCACAGCTACACATGAAAGCCTAGCACCCCCGTCGACTAAGCAACATAGTTTCTGTTTTATTTTTCTTGTCGCTAGTGTTTTTCTTTGGGCTGCGGTAAAATGTTCCAGCTTGGAGCGGCACCAAAGCATTGTTTACCGGCATCCTTCAGAATGCTGCAGGTCACAGGAGTTCATGGACCCCGGTCAAAATAGAACAACAAGTGGAAACACACAGGTAGAAAAGTGTGAATGATTAACAAGGGAGCGTTATTCTGACAAAAAGAGCGACATTCAGTGATGCGTGTCATCGGTTCTTTGGAACAGAAACGTAGGACGACAAACATTTTCGGCACCACAGCCACAGTCATGCTTCAGAGCTTTGCCCAGTGGCTCATCTCATACGAGGTAGACATTATCAGGTTTACTTAAGCCACACTTATCGCCGACGGATAGGCTAAGTGACAGCTCATGAGATTTGGAGGTCAATGAACAAAGAATACAGATAAGCAGTAAAATCTATAGCAGGTCTGAGATTTCAGTGAATGAAAAGTGAAACCTGAGAAGTAGTAGTATCACATGAGGAACAAAGGTAAAGGTGCTGCATTTAGGACTTCATCATTGTCATGGAGCTGAATAGATCCACATGGTGCAGGGTGGGGAACATATGTTAGCTTTATTTAGGATTTCAAGAATCGAGGGGGAGGAGGGTGTTGTGCATCCCCACATTTTCTATTTGCGTGGACACCCTGCTGTCTTCCTTTCCTGCTATTATTTACTGTATATCTCACCATTTTCCCAATTGAAGCTCAGCAGGAGCCATGATAGGCCATGATGACTAACACAGCTATTCTCTCAGAAATGTATAGCGAGCAAAAACAAGAAGCCTAAGCATGTGACAAAAACGATAGAGGATGTGAACAAACAGCAGCTTCCTGTGTGTTCCAGAAAAGTTAGCTCTTTCCAGGAAAAGCTGTGAGTTGAATCGACATTCATGACATACTATTATGACACTTCTGCAGCTAAAGGAATTCTTAAACTAAGAGTTTTTTATTGTTAACTGTGGCTTGAATCACCAATAGGAAGAGGAATGAGCCACATAGTCGGTCTCTCTGCTGTCCAAATGAGCAACAAACACAAATTCCATAGAGAAAACAGGAAATTTGATTAACACAGATGTACCTGGCCATACTGGTGGACATCCTAGAGAAACAGTTATCTGTACATGGGAATGATACCCAGCGCAGATTCCCAGTGACCGTGTTACGCAAAGGCAGTCCATCAAAGCCATTGAGGCAGACAGGGGCCATGTTCTCACAGCAAGAGACTTATTTATGATGTACATAATGTAAAAATGTGATGAACTCATCTAGTCACTATTAAAGGAGATGTTCAAAGTGATGAAAGCGCAGCGGCCAGCCTGTAGGCTCCAAGGGAGACGGAGGGTACAGGCTCAGTTGGTAGGCGCACCATTTCATAAGCTAACAGTTCAGCAGTCTGTGTTTCAGACAGAACAGTCAGATAAAGTGCCTCGCTCTCACCAAAAACATCTGTGTGTAACGTGTGTTCTTGCACACTGTTCCACATCGGACCGTCAAGCTCAGGATCATGCGGAACTCATGGACTCCATGCTGTCGCAGCCGCTTCCCATGGACCTCCCGCCCTAATCCCCTCTCACAGTAAACTGCATTTCAGAGTGTGTTTTTGAGCACCATCATGAGGCCCTGGGCCATGAGAGAGCAGAGCACAGAGGGCTCATAATCCTATCTGACAGGAAATGGTTGGGATGCCAGGATACATCCACAGCAGGACTCATTCCCCCACATGGCTTGCGCAACGCTCACTTCTAAAAGCTGGAGCACTGACCAAAACGCGCGCGCAGAGACACACACACACACACACACACACACAAGCAGACAAATAAATGGGCAATTAAGTCAAATACCTTCATGAGGGTCGTTACTGCGCATGATTCATGGCAGAGAAATAGGAGGGTTACAGCAGATGTTTAAACAGGAAAAATGCATCACTTCTTCCGGCCGTATCGATTAATTCCAGAGAATATATCAACATTTTTTAAAGTATTATAAAAACATGTTAAGAAAGAATAACAAATGAACAAGTTCTGACAAGGTACGGTATCACCTGATTCTAATGTCCTAACCTTTGACCTGTTATACATTTTTGTATTACATACCGCTTCCTGCGGCTGTGCTCCCCTGCGAACCTTTCTGATTGCATCCAGACAACAGAACTGTCACTTAACCTGATGTTGACAGTTAAACGATAAATGTTTGAACGATAATTGGCCTTATAATGATGTCATTGGAAATTAATCTGTCACATCAACATGTATGCCAGAAATCCCAATGAGGCAACATGCTGTCATTGAACAAAGAGCAAGCAACATTTTTTACAGAATAAGTCACTTTGGCTTTGCTAGGCTCAAAGGAGCCCTCTTTCTCTCTCATACACACACACACAAAAGTAATATCATTTTGGGGTTCTTACATGGCTGGGCGTTGAAAGAAAGGGCAGTGTGCTGAATATGAAAGTAATTACTGGCCCTGCAATTTACTATTTATACTCCTTTCACAGCTCAACTGAGACAAGTCCCTCACAACCGAGCTGAGACCAAGAAATGAAAGCCAGGAACAAATATCTGGCTCTCATCTTGAAGTATAGAAATGACAAAAAATGCACAATAAAATCTAAAAAAAACAACAACAAACCAAAACAAAAAGCCATCAGAAAAAGGCTGACTATATTTTATCCCACTTTGTGGTTAACTTAAGCACACGCCACATCAAATCTCTTCTCCACGTGTAAAATGATTACTTTTTTCCACGTGAGGCTGTGGATCGTTGGCTTTTCAGCAGCATGTCAGAGCAAAGCACGGGAGTCAAGTCTTTAAATTTCACTTGGAAACTTAAATGTAAGTTAGCTAAGGCAGCTAGCTAGTCTTGTAAACAGCAGATAAGGTACAGATTACATCTGCATTTTTCCAGATGTGCATAACAATTACCTGTTGTACAGAATCTGTCCTTAACAAAATAAAGACTGTATAATTGTAACTTGCATTGTGTCATGCATTTCATATTCATCTCTTCCCTGAAGTTTGTATTTTTCACCATTTTGTGTTAAAAACATATCACTCTTCTGTTCCAACAAAAGCTTACATATCAGGATCTCTTTTTAACACAAAAAAGATGCACTGGTTGCCTGGCCATCAGCTGTGTCCAAACATAATTCAAGTCTTGACTGAAGAGATTATGCAGAATAAATGGTGGTATTATCTAGACATCTTTTCACTTTTTGGCTTTTCAAAAGCACATCACTGACAAACTTCTGAACAGAGTTCATCTCTGCTCCAAGAACTGCAGACAGTCAGCGATACACGCCATAAAAAGGATGAAGCAACAAGCTTTTGTTTTTACGTCTTCCCGCAAATGTGGAAACACATCAATAACTAAATCTGCAAATCAGTAGCCATGTAGATATTATATTGGCCAAAGTTATCAGTGCTGCACATGGCCTCATTTTGTGCCGGTGTAGAAGTCTGGAGCAAATGACACATCCAATGACCTTGCATTTCTAGGCCCAGGCAGATGGTGGGATTAATTGGCTTTCTATCATTTGTGGGGAAAGAAGAATGACTGGAATCTAAAGCCACTCCATAAAAGCTGCACTCTGTGAGGACTGCTTAAAATTATTAAAATCCCTGTTAAAGGCTGGTTCAAGGCAGTAAAACATGAGGAACTACCAATAAAGACTCGGCTGCTCTGTCTGAGTGAAGCCTCACTGATTCTTTATGGGCTGAACAAAAACAAATTACTTACTCACTTTGACAAGTAGCCGAGGCATGAGGGCACCAGGACAAACACACTATATGATAAACAATGAGCTGCATCGTTGAGATTCAGTCTCACGACATGCTGCTAGACTGTTGTACACAACAACAAGCTTCAGAATAAAGAAAAGGGAGGTTTAAGGGCAAGGACAGGCTTGCATAATGCATGAGCATAAGTGTTGCTGTCCCACTTACACATTGCTTTTATTGAATTAGAACTAATCGTACCTCATAAAATATGGCATCTGGGATACCGTTCTAAACATTTTCATATTAAACTAGGCGTGTTATTCAGATCAGTTCTGGTCAGATCTGTTGTGCAGATCTGACTTGAGATGAGTTAATCTTTCCACAATAATCATAGTGATATTTTTTTTCAAATTAACACAATGAGTCTGAAATGAGATTCACACGAACACATTGGACCAAAACAATAAAGGTCAAACTCCTGTTTGGAAAGAATAAAAATGTAAAAAATATTAAAAAGTTTTAAATTGTCAATTCAATCGGCACATTAAAATAATTGAACTCATATCCTTCAACAGTGAACACAAAGCTAAAGTTCTGAAGCCAACTTGCCACACATCAGTTACTGATGTATGATGCAATTTCACCTAGTGTTGCATTATGAATGTAATTTTCAGATATAAAACAGTGAAATGCACTGAATCTGAAACACTGAAGAAACTGAAACTGATTGGCAATTTTGTTTGAAAAATAATTTGAAATATATGAATAATATGAAAGTTAATGTCAATTTGCTAATAGATTAGGTCAAAATCTTAACATCACAAGAAAAAGAATCTTTTAAAATGTAATATGCCTCTATGGCTGGATGGAGTATTGCTGCAAGTTTCCTATCAGTTTACAGTATAGAAGTAGTAGAAAGGGCTGTCAGTGACTTGTGTTGGCCTTACTATCTATTACGTGACTTACCTGAAGGGCACAGTTCATCATACGAATGATGTAGTCAAACTGTTGGTGGTCCATGATGGCGCGGTTCTGCTGAACATGGAGACTCAGCTCTTCAGTCAGACATTGGCGAGCTGCCTTGCCTTTCAGAGCGCGCAGTGCAGCCGGCAGCGTCTGCCAAGACAGAGGTGGGCGAAAAGGGTTTTTAGAAAAGAAAAGAATAAAGTCACTGACCTGGAAGCCGATCGGTGGTAAAGAGAGATTTTCAGGCTTGGTAGTAATTTGATATTATTATCCATTTTCCTCTACTATGTAGCGCGGTACTTCCAACTATATCAACTTACTGTACGGTTAATGACACTGATGATTTGGCAGGAAAGGATTTACACGCTCATAGGGGGTTTAGAAGATGCAAGCTATGCATTCTTTCATTTACACAGAGATGCAGGCTTGGATTATATAACCCTTATATGAAGCCGGAGGGATACATAAAGTAACTGGCAACCATCCCATCTGAAACACATTGGATGCATGTTGGTCACCTCTGAACTCACATACATGGGGCCACAACGAAGGAAAGTTTGAGCAGACATTTTTGTGTAGAGTAAATGCTTGGAGAGGCATAAAGAGAAAGGAAGTAAATAAAGCCTGTCTTAAAACTAAAATTATTGCTTAGAAAAATGAGCAAAATATCAACATGGATTCAGAACATTTGATAGCGCCTGTGCGCCAGCTGGGAGATATTAAGATGATGAAGGTGAGGAGAGATCTACACAGCTCCATAAAAGCCTGCTGGGTGGGTGTAACACAAAGGGCAGATGCCTCCAGTTAATGAGCTTGTTTAAAGGTTGATTAGCTCCCCTGATGACAGACAATGTGCATCACCTTTTCAGTCTCAAGGGTCTTGTTGTCGAAGATGAAGGAAATGCAGCTCCGCACCACCTCCAGCCTGCGAGCGCTGTTAAACACGGAGCCGCTCTTGCCCATGATGGACACTGGAATACAGACAGAGAAGAGGAATCACTGTGGATTAAAACTACAGCTGCTGCAAACATCAGAGTATTTTCATAAGTCAAAGATATGTTTTGCAGATAGCAGCTATGTTAAACCTATCACTGTGGGAGAGATTACACTAAACACTAAAGGTATCATCACAGCGGTATGTATTGTACATTACAGCAATTTAAAGTTGTCCATACCGACAGGTGGTCCTGCAGGTACAACACACTTCCTCTCAGATCGTGTGGAAGGAGGTATATTGCTGTGTTTTGCCACTCCCTCCTGCAACATCTTCTCCACCTTTTCGTCATCCAGCAGCGGGAAGGGTACCTGGTGCACACGCAGGTGGGATCCCTCTGACGGCCGAGGCACTTTCTGGAATGCCATGTGGGGGTTTGGGTTCTCCTACAGTACACACACACACCAAGGGGTCACGTGTATTAATAGCATGCACAGCTGTATACACAGCGGATACGCAGCAAAACATAAGTAGAGCATGCTTAAATGAGGACATCTGTCCAACATGTATATGGTACAACACCGACGCAACAGAGGAGATGTTTGGGGATGTTTGCATGAAGCCTTACATTTCTGTAGAGCTGCTCAGAGAGTTCCCTGATGTGCTTCTGCAGCTTGACAGGGCTGACCTCTTCTTCCTTGAAGCTGTCAATGTCTAAGGCCACCAGCTACAACGACAACACACAATCAACCAACAAACAAAAGTTTCAAACTGTTGCAGTCGGCATTAAAATGGTTCTTAGTCTCTTAAGTGTAAAAATGTTTGTGTATGGACTTTTATACGTATAGCTAAAAAGTGAAGGGTAGTTAAGTTTAGCTTTAAGTGGAGCATCGTGGTACAGTACCTCATCAAAGAGATCGCAGGCTCGGTAAGGCGGACCTCTCTCTGAGACAAAGCCAGCGAAGGCCATGCCATCCAAAACCTTGGTCAGAAAATCATTCTCAATGAGGCCTCGCTGGCCCAGGAAGGCAGTCTGGATAATGTCAGAGTTAGAGCAGTTACAATCCCACACAGATGGGAGCAATGTAATCTGGTTCATATGGATATGCTGCAGACTGAAAAACAAGCATAGCGATCGCAACCATTTTTAGAATAAGATTACAACATCTTCAAAAATATCTCTGCAAGGGGGCCTGAGATCGGCATCTTTTATTGTTGAAATCATGGATAAGTTCTTCAGCATGAACTGAAAGGGAAATAAATCTAGTTAAAATTGACTACATGCAAATGAATTTAATTTACTTCACGCATAATTATTTGTGCTTGTGGGTAGAAGAGATAAAACACAGTTCACTCAAGCCTTCCCCAGTCAGCGATTCCAGGCAAATAAGCAGAGCGTTTGTTTATAATGTGATCCATGTGGGGTACTTTGAGGATGATGTGCTGAGGGGTTACCACGGAGACACCACAGACACGAACAAACAAAAGCTCCGGCACAAAACAAAAATGTAAACCTAATACGTTTCATATGGCTCATTGCCGGGCTTTGCCCAAGGTTACGGGATTTTGTCCGAAGACTGCATAAACAAAGGGATAGCATCACGAAAGAGTCATGGAGGCTCTACAACACATTTAATACAACATGCATACTCACACATGAGCACACAAACACACGCTGTATGCGACCTTTACATGTCTTTACATGTAATTCCACCCTCACTGCTGGACTGCAGCTAAAACATTCTTGGCAGATAAAAGAACAATGTGTTTGCTGAGGAGCACTTGCTCCTGAGGAGTTTATACTAAGGTCACACAATGGAAAATTAGGCTTTTGCAAAATCTTTTTCAGTACTTTCAGCACTGAGAATTACATTATCTAGTTATCTTACCTTGTGAAAGTGGATAACAGGTTCGGAATGGATGCGGATGAGCTGCAGGCAAGACCTGTAGCCCTGGAAGAGTTGTGCAAACAGCCTGAGAAAGACAGCCCTCACCTCCTTGTCCTGGAAAACACACACACACACACACACACGACTCATCAAACAGCTATGCCACAAAAGCAGTCTGATAAATTAATTATGCAACAGGCATGTTATTTGGTGCAATGGGTAATGTGTTATCGTCAGTTAGTGCCCTAACTCCAACGCTAACCTTTTGGCGATAAGAGACCTTTTATAACGGCAATTATGTCCTCCTCATGGGGGAGGATGAGGACGTCATTCCTTATAACGAGACACCCCGAGGACCATAAATGAATGGATGGCATGTGATAGTGATGCACACTTACCAACAGCTTGAGGTTGGAGGGCGCAGTGCGAGGCGGAGGGAACGCATTGTCTGCTATCTCCAGATCGGGGTGCAAAACCTACAAAGAATACGTTCATGTTCAGATGATTTAGCAGCTTTCATGCAGCAGATACTCTTATCTAGAAAAACTTTCAGTAAGTGCAACAGCGTCATAAGTGAACATTTTTCGCGCAGATGAGTAACCAGATAATTCAGCTTACCACGAAAAAAAAGTGTCATATGATTTAAAGGAAACATATTACACAAAATGCACTTTTTTAACATAAATGTGTGTGCCTGGTGTTTTTAAGAGACCCTCAAACTACGAGAAAAGACACTTCTCTCTTTCTCTCCTGCTCCATCTTTCAGTAAATGTGTGTGAAAATGCTCTGTTTAGATTTGGCCTTGCTTGTGACATCACAGACAGTGACCTATTTAACATGAACATAACTTCAGTCCTTCACCAGGCTGATCCCACCCACTGAAAACCTGAATCCACCTCACTGTCCACCATTGTTGTGATCTTACTCTCACTTGCTCTGGTAATAAGACGTTGAAGGTGGAGCGAAGCGTGCTAATTGTTCTCTCTTAATCTGGATCAATACCAACTGTCTGTGACCTGCCTTCAGACGTGAAGCTGTGTTTCATGTTGTTTTCTGTTTATGTGCCACTTTAGTCTGTTGAATTTGGCTTTAGCATGTCGCTTGGCTAATGTGATTCCCCTTTGGAGATGGCAGAGCTGATGCTGGGGCTGGTCGGGAGACGGGCCTGACAAAGAATGTGTTTTTTGAACATTACAGCATGTAAACATATTCTAGCAGAAGCCCCAAATACAAAGATAAGACTGGAAATTAGGAGAATGTGTCTCTGTTAATTAAGAAAGTTAAGTATGAACATCCATTTTACCAGCAGCCACTGAGTATGTCTGAGCATTGCAATCCAAGAGTTACTTTGTATTTTATGAGTGTACTAATGTGTTTGTAATATAATTGCACCTGTATGCGTGTGCATGTGTTTGTTTGTCTTTACCAGGGACAGAGCTGTCTGTGTTTGGTGCAGCACGGGCTCGGGGAGCACGGACAAGTGGATACACTCAGGAATCTTTATTGTTCCTCCATCCAGGTCAGCAATGATAACATCCAACTGGTGAACACACATAAAACACTGACAGGTCAGGTGGTTTGATTGCAGCGGGAGGGAGTGCTGTGAGGAACAACACTCATGCCTGATGAGGTTCAGCCAAAACCAGCTAAATAAACATCTTGGTGAAGGGCAGATTACTTAATCTTCTTGTGTAAAAACTTCCTGAAACCAAAGGGCTTGCAAAATTAAAACTCTCCTGGTCAGTCGAAAGAACAAGTCCTAACATGTCACAATTCACTTTTAGGATATCAAAATAAACTCTAAAAGACTTCAGTATTTGTTAATGATTCACAGGTGTTTGAAAGCATTCAACAGTTTATGATCGTCAAGCTCTGCATGCATGTAAGAGAGACTGTCGGACGCCTGTGACACATCTGCACTCACCAGATCCTGGATTTCAGTCTGAAACATGGAGTGCACTCCGATGATGAACGGAGTAGGTGAGCTCAACACCTCCAGCAGCCGTGAAGGCAGAATGGGGATGTATGGGTAACTGAACACATAAGAGGACATAACAGTGAATGCACAGAATATGTTCAATAAGGCTAGACAGATGGAACTGAGAAATAGTAACTAAGGGTAACTAAGAGGCTAAAATATGACTCCCTTGCCGGGAAGGGCATGTGTTTGACTGCACATTATTATGAAACTGAAACTCTGAGTAAGCTCACATTAAGAGATAAGACAGCAGATAAAGATAGACACTGCACACAGCACTCACATGATGTTCCTAAATTCTGCAATTATATCATTTACAAGTTTTGGAAATTTTATATCGTAATCTAACACAAATTAGGGCTGCATGAGATGCACAATGTCAGAATTACTTCAATATTAATAACATAATGATAGAGGGACTATTGCTGCCTTCACAGGACATGTACAAATAAGAAAATGCTGAGAAAGAGAATCAGTAATGATGAAATGATCTTTTCATTTCGGGGTGACCAGATAGCTGAGCAGTTAGGGCACAGATGCCGTGAGCAGCAAGTCCCCGGTTTGAGTCCTAGCTGATAGAACCATTTGCTGCTCATTACCCTAATCTTTCTCGCCATATTACCTGTCTCTGTCTTTACAGTTGCTATCAAATACAGGCATAGCATACCCCAAATAACCTTTAAAAATAATATAATAATATAATAAATAATTAAATAAATAAATAGCTAATTTCACTACAGTCAGATAATCTCATAAATATGTGCTTCTTGTCTAAAGCAGCCTTTTAGAAATAGAAAAACCTACTATGTCTCACAATATGATTAACAAAATCACTAATGACATCTGGTTTCACATCACGATATGATATTACTACATTAGCCAGCCCCTCCTGTTACACTAAATTACTCATGAAGAGCAGGATCACGTATCATTCCACTGTTACTACTACAGGGCTTGTTTTGAGCACAGTGAATGTTACGTTTCAAAATGGTATTTTGTGAGTTATAGGATGCATACTTAGACAAGACAGGCAAATGAACCACTATGCCGTCAGTGCACACCAAATAAAGGGAAAATAGGGTCTGATAGGTTTCTGTGGTTTAGAAGGTAGAGTGGATTGTCCATTAAGTGCAGGGCTGATGGTTATACCCCCAGCTCCTCACCACATGTTTTAGTGTCTTTGTGATTAGCAGACATAAACAGTGCCTTTCATCACAGTTTGCTATTGCTTGTGTGTGAATAGCTCAGTGAGAGGCATTGTGAAGGAGTTTGTCCAGCTTGGCAACAAAGCCCCAATTCCACCACATTTCATTTTATTGTTTTCTTTCTATTTGTTGACCTCTCGTCTTCCCTTTCTTTTGTTTTCTTTCAGACAAGACTATACTCCCCACCCCCGTGTAGAGGTTTCGTCCCACTCAACACTCACGCCACATTATCAAATCAGCACATGCATGCTGTCATTAACATTTTATCAGCCATTTCCATGGAAGATATTCTGACATATTACAGAAGGAAAACACAGGGTCCTGATATTATGCATGCTGCACTCTGTCATACTGTCAAGACTTACTGGGGCACTGGGGGGGGGGGGGTACAGTGACAGTTTCAGCAAATATGTTGTTATAAAAGTTACAAACAGCTGCTATGATGCAGAAAAAAATGGTTCTCTAAAAACTCCCAATACAATCCTTTTTAGTAGATACTACTGCCCACACTTGTTCTAAAAGTGGAAGGAAGTGAATCACCGTACTAGTGAAAGGCACTTCTAGGAGAAGTGAATTCTGTAAAGACAGCGAGTGTAAAATTTACAAGTTACTCCATGTTAATAAAGTTAATAAAGGGTTAAATAATATGATCTTTAAGGCTTTTCTTATCCAGTCGATACACCTGTTTCTACAAATGAATACAATGATGAACAAAGTTAATCATCAGTCAACTCACAAGCCATTGGAAGTCACGACACCTGCCACAGTGCTAGTGGAAAGTCACATGAGAATCCATCCTGCCACTGGGGGCAAACACATACTAACCTGTATTTAAGGGGAAACATGAGGGCTTCAAGGGCACGACAAGCCTCTCCGAGCCTCTGGTAACTGGTGGAGTGGAACAAAACCTTGTGTTCTGTCAGAACCGCACAAAACAGGCTCAAAACATTTTGGATTCCTGGAACAAGAAAACAACGGAGAAGGAAATTAATGAGGTATTTGTTGGAGAGTGACTGCCACATTGCTCCACATCATTCATCAAACATTTGTGGCTATTTGTGGACAAAGATTAGAACATACAATATTCATTTGGGAGTTTGGTTCGTATCCATAACAGCTTCAAGACTGATTACTGCAATTCAAAACATACCACATTCTGTAAAATCTTCTTGTAATTACCATAGTGCTATGTAGATCAACCATACTAATTTTAATATTGAAGGTTGACGTGCTACGTATGGCAATGTTTGTGTACCGGTAAGTATACTGATCACATTTTGAAAATTGGTCGGCAAGTGCTGCTGCTTGATGTCACAGTCTCTTCAATTGTCAAATTAAAGTCCTATGCAGCACCAAAAAGGCTGAGCTGTGCCGTTTCTTGACTTTACTTCAGAAGAGAGCATCACTTACTCTGCACAGGCTACTGCAGCCTGACATTTCTGTACATTTCCTTTCCATGGCATGGGGCAAATACATGTAGGCAGGAATACTGAGCCATGAGTGATGTGAGAGAAACTATAGTTTTTTTATTGGAGTAAGTATTGTTCAGATTTCTTAATTAGGAGTTTTTAGTGTATTTCTCCATGACTAAGTTACTTCAGGGTTGCTTTCTCATTTGTAATTGCAGAAAAAGAGCTGAGGAGTCGGCTAAACAATGACTAAAATAATAACAGTTAGAATCCTAATCAGTCTACTGTAACCTGCTGGCTTATGATGACAAAAACAATACATTTTCACATTCAAGTGGGACAGTTTATGTTAAACCTATAGAAAACCTCATCTCTGAAAAACAAAGGAAACTACGCAGTCTCATACAGTATAAATATTTCAAATACCAATGTGACAATCAGGAAGAATTCTAAGTTTACAGTTCCTGTTATTGTTTCCTATCAAGCAACTGACGGACCAATTCATCACACATTGGAGTGATAAAGAGAGAGGAACCCTGGCAGACATATCCGCGCCACTGGGGGCGCTGGGTCTGGATGTTTGGCTGCCAGAGTGGAGCACTTCAGAGATAAACAGGAAACTGAACACCAGCCACAACAAATTCTGAGTTTTGCGGGTGAAGAGGCTTTTTAAACCAAATAAGTTGTTTCATCTTTTTTTAGACACAGCGGATCCAAATGCAATGCAATGTTATTTTTGGTAGCACCTTTTTCTGTCACCGCCGAGGCTCCGGCTTCATAATCACACCTCAGGCTCAGGTGTTTACTTATCTTAAGGAAAACAGCGTCACATTTCCGAGCTCTAAATAAAAAGTGACAGCAACATCCCCGGGTAACAGAAGAGACAAAGGCAACAAACAACAAACAGCAGGGCTGCTGATGGTCGGTTTATCTCGCCTAGAGGGGATGTACTTCCTGTGCGGAGTGAATGTTTAACGCACATTCCTCTCTGGTGACTCGGGTGACCTGTGCAAACAGAAAGATGTGCCGACCCGACAGCTACTAGCCAATCCTCATATGGACATGAGGATGACCTAATGGGTTGAAACGATGCACTTGTTCTCTCTGCTTACGTGTGGCTGATCAGCTGACTTATGATATGTACCTTCCTGTCAGCAAACGGAGAAGTCAGTTTTAAGGGCAGAAGAATGATTAACTCTGTCAGTCACTTTCACCTGGTATAGCATGAGGGCTTAACTTTCAGTCACTTATTCTTACATACATTTCTCCTGTTACACAATCAAAATAACACATATATTAACAGTTAATATATGGGATTAAGGACAAAGCCAGTTATTGCAACAATGTGCTACTTGTTGCTAAAACAGCAGCAAGAGGGCTGACAATAGACAAATATCTGCACAGTTTTTCTCTGATCTTGGTATGATCATTAGATAGACTCAGCCATTAAATGTACATAATGCTCCATTGAGGACAAGCAGCACTGCATAATGCACTGTAGTGATTAATGGAAACAGGATTATGAAGATTGACAGGCCATGGCATTGTGTCGAGATTGTTTTGTTTTTTGTATCCAGATTGGCTACAAATGCATGACTTCCACATAACCCTGATCACATGTGATTTGTGCAAGTACCCCCCACGTGCATGTTCACCACTCAGTCCAAACAAACAGAGGACGGTGTTAATACACTCAGGAAATAAAATCCACTCTATTTTCAAACACATTCCTCTAATCAAATGAGGCTAAATGAAGGCCAACTTTCCATTACAAAGTTCAGGTGAAAAATATTCAGCCCAATATCCAATTTCTGTCTCAGCTCTCACAGACGCATGCCTAGAGTTGCAAAAAGCTAGCAAAAAAAATTGAAAAAGCTAAGATTCATTCTTCTAGAATGACCTGAAAGTCTAAAAATGTAATGCAGAATAGCTCAGAACTGCCTGTGCAAATTGTTTACAGTCTGAACTGTTAACATATTGAGCAAACACAGCAACGTGAAACCAGCAAACTGCATCAAATCTTCATCATGTGCTTGTTCTAGTCCAGACAAAAGTGCAGAAACACTGATGGGACAAAGAGAAAAACTGCATAATCTTGCCTCAGACACATTCAGTGCAGAATTAATCTAAGCTCTTAGTGGCTCATTGCAAGTCTCCTGATTGTAAAAGTCCTACATGCTGTAGTTTACCACCACGTGACTAACAAAGTAGAACTGAGCCTGTAAAAATCTGATGAGGATCAAGACTGTGTGAATGCAAAATATGTCACACACCTTAAGCTGCTTTATTAAAGAAAACAAGACTTATGGTGCATAATGCCAGTAATATGTAAGACAAATGTTCTTTGAGTGCCCGCTGTCAGATTATAACAACCCAAAATGTCTCAAAACCTAAATGGGATACTTTGTGGACGTGACAACCTGCAGCAGGAAACTATTGTGCATTCATTAAACTCCACAGCGGGATGTTTATCGCAAATAAATGACACAACATCGTAAAGAGGAAGAGACACAGTAATACAGTCACTACCAAGTCATGGGCTGACTCAAGAGGTCTCTTCCTGTCTCATGATTACTAGTTATTAGTTATCAGTGCCAGGACCCACCCAGCTGCTGGAAGAGCAGAGCAACACTTTTGCATGTGACAGGCAATGTGTCATTTAGAGGCGTCTGGATGAGCTGCCGGTCACCTGCTCCCAGGCTAAACAGCTTCTGTAAAGAAAAACGAAAGCAGTACAGGTCAGAAAACAGGCATGGAACATTTCTACGGCCTTTGTACCTACAGGGCCGAGCAGCGCTGCAACTGACGGTCATCTGTTAAGTTTAATAGCTGAGTGTACTGCGGCTGTATCAAATAAAGAAGACATATGCTGCTTGGTGCTGCACAGACACTGCAGCTGTAGGACTAAATTATCAATTTGAATGCTTGTCATAGAGCGAAAAAGCCCATAAATTACATATACATCAAAATGTATCTGGTAGAGCTGCAGCAACATCACAGACTGCATTAAAAAGACTCTTGTATAAAAGAAATCTAAAAACACATCTTTTATATTATGTATGTTGTTGTTAAAATGACTATTTACTGATTAGTCGAGACATACCGATCAAAGTCTTCTGAATGGGTTCAGATCATAGACAGGTTACTAGGGTGTTAAAAGAGACCTTTAAGATGAAGGGTCTCCATTCATACAATTCTTGACATGCTTGTATGTTTAACTAGGTGCTGCTTTGACAAATGAGTCTGTTCCACTGCTGAGGTTGTGCCTAAAGGCAGGCCAGAGGACTTGGGATTCTAAGTGGTGTCTTTCTGGGGAAGAGGCCAAATTCTTCCCTCTTACAGCACATTAGCCATCATGTGTACAATTAAATCTGACTTTTACCTCAGTGATGAGGATTTACCCCAGTAGAAAGGGCAAACTTACAATTATTTTCCCAATATGATTCAGACACATTTTGGCTCCATGTTTTTTTTTTTTTAAAGGTATGAATAAGTCATCTGATTTGCTGCATTGATATCCTCACCTTCTGACATTTGGCCACAAAAATGCAGCAAACAAAATGCTTCTTTTAAGCCTGAGTAATAAAGGATTTATTGCACTGACATTTTAAATATATATTCCCCTAAACTGTTATAAACAGTTTAAGAGCTCTGCTGTTTTTTGCTCTACTCTAGGCTGAGGTATTTTGCTCCAAGTAACATGATGACGAATATGTATTAGAAAATTACTGCCTGTGGCTGAACAACAATCTCTGGCACCATCTGAACATGACATTCCTGATTGACTGTGCAGCTAACATAAATCATTTTAGTAGCTGCACCATCACCTCCTCAAACGATCGCTAACTCACAGTCAAACAGGGCTGACATCAACCTTTTCTAGCACCCTGTCTGGTCTGTGAGGAGCAGAACACGCATGTCTTGCAGACTGTGGTACTTTGGGCATGCTTTGCCGACTTACCTGAGATCCACCGGCAACAGGAACCTGGAATGTAAAGAGGTTGGCCACCAGACCTTCTAAAGGGAAACTGAGGCTATCGATGTACACCGTGTAGATCAGACCCAGGCACCCCTGGAAGGACAACATGTGAAATGCAACTGAGATATTAGACATGGACAAATACATGTACAGAGGATAACCACTTTATATGGTCTGTGCCATTTAGGTAAGATTTGATAGCATACATCATTCTAATAGCACATGCACAGCAAGGCTGACCATGAGTCTGCAAAACCTGTGATCAACTCAGTCTGTGATGAAAAGATCACGTGTGCTTATGTTCCTATCTCTCCTTGACTCGTCTGAAGTGCACGCTCACACTTAAGCAAACTAAGGCTTATTTTGCAGACGGTAGAAAGTAGATTAGCGTCATCTCAGAGCTGCAAGATGAAAGGACTGATATGACAAAAATTCTCAGTATTCCTTCTTAACAAGACAGACAAATATTTTTTTAATCAAGATTTAATCATATGGTGTCTTATTACCCGGAATATTTCGGGATAATCCAGCCTGGACACGAGAATGAGACTTTTTGGTGCAAATACTTGAGCTGGCTGGATCAGGCCATCCTCCTCTGCCTCTTCATCTTCATCTCCATCAGCCTCAATACTCTTTGATCCCTGAAACGTAAAAAAAACAGAAGCTATTTCAGTTGAAGAGTTCAACACAGTGCCACTGACTATAGACGTTGAGCTGCATGGCAGAGCATAACAGCACAGCTGAGCTACTAGTTTAGCTTGTGAATACATCATGTGCCTTGAGCCCATCGTGTTGTCCAGTACGTGGCCTGCACTACACATCGCATATGTAATTTCCAGATTCTTCAGCAAAAAATAACTGGTGTGACTAAACAAGACAAGTGCTCAGTGTTGATGTATACAAGTTCACGAATAAACACCAAACTGCTATCCATTTTCACAAGAGGGGTGCGTCATACAATTGGCATTCAAAGTAGAAGTAGTGAAAAATGAACTGTATTCCTACAAAAAGAAAAACAGCCATGATAAAACTCTTGCATCAGACAAAGTCATAGCTTCAGCCTCCAAAAATCTTTAAAATCCTCCTTTGTCCCCAGAGTGGAGTTTATCAAAGTTTGGACTAACAATTATCTTGTTTCCCAATCTGTCCCCATTTAGCGCATCTGCTCAACTCACTGGAGCCATTGAGTACAAGAACACAACAGCCTTTCTAAAATTACGATGAGGTTAATAAAAGATCTCAGCTACACAGAGACAGAGATTTCCTTAGAGATAGACCAAAATGAGATTAGGAGATTAATGATGCTTCCCTCAGAGAGTCACAGACTAACACCAAATGCAAAACATCAGAGACATCAAAGATCACAAGATGTTTTAAAGCACTTTTATCCGAAATTTGTTGAATATTGCAAACATACTGGAGGAAATCACAATGCCCTGTTAGCCGCATTCAGATAAGTAATGACAAAAGTCTGGCATGAAACAACCCTTTACTGTCTGTCAAATCAACTGTCCACCATGTAGTCATGATCAAACATGTTATCTACCTCTCCACAAAATCAGGACAAGCTTGTCGCACAAGCAGCAATCTCAATCTGGTTCTAATTGTCTCTAGCGTGGATCCATGAGCCCTATCAGGACACTGATACACCAACCTCTCAGTGCTCATTCCTAACTAAAGCCCTTATCACAATCTGGTATATTTCTCCAGGCAGTGAAAACATGCCATAAGTGCTTCAGTATCTCAGGACCAAGGAGTATGGGATCAAAATATCCCATTCAGATGGGGGTCACATTTCCCCATTATTCTTGGGATTTGGTTCAATTATTAGACAAAATACATTCCTCTGCCGCCTGTCTGGACGCTCTCTGGAATCCATCTGAGCAGATAAGGATGTCAGCTTAGAGAGTAAAGATTGTTAAAACACCCTCACGTTTCAAGAAGATCTTCAGTGCCATACACTGAATCCAGGAATGTGCGTTTATTTTGCAGGAACATGATGTCTGGACGAGGCCAAATATAGCATAATCTACTAATTAACACAAGGCTGACGAAAAGGTAAGGGGGTGTTGTGGTTGGGGAGTGTATCAAATTCTTAAGTTCATGAGTTCAGTGCTCACAATACAGAAACTAAATCACAAAAAGTAACCATGTGTCTTTTTGGCGAACACAAAACTCAAAAAGTGAAAGCTATTCTAGACATGAGCATTGCTTATGATGCTAAAAAGTTAATAACCTCTCACTCTATAAAGCAGAATATCCAATCTTTTTGAAAGATTGGACAGCAGAGTTAGTTATGTTTATCAATGTGTTACTAACAAAAGTGGCCACAAACCTATTTAGCACAACTTCCTGCTCCTGGTGAGTTTATCGTCCTCTTCTTTTCCCATTAGTGTAACTTTTACAGCCTGTTTGATGATCAAGTAGAAACTGAGGTGTTGAGAGCAAAGTTTAAATTTTGACTCTCTGAGATTTGTGCAGACATGATTTTATTGTGTTTTTGTCGCAAGCTGTAAGAATATCCAAATGTTTGCACTCACAAAATGAGAGAAGGGAAATACTTGTTTCTAATTGATCAATCTGCTGTGCGGCAAACCGTTGCTGTGGAGGCACTTCTCATAGCGTAAGCAATAAAATAATTTTTAAAAATCAATAAAATAATTTGTGTCAAGTTATTGACTTCTTTTGTAAGAAGCTGTGTAATAAGCAGGATAATGAAGAGCAATCCGGTCATTATTTCAAAACTAATCCCTTCAGGATGATTAAAAGCCCTTCCACTTGGTGTGTGGGTACTGCATCAGCCTGTCGGGATTCGTTTTGCTATAATGACCGGCTAGCTATACATTATCAGTTACTAAGTATTCCATATGAAAGTCCCTGTCTATCATAGTAAAGGTCTGGCACAATTTCTGATTAAACTGATTCACCAACTGCACTAAACTTCTGTTAAAAAAGCGTCTCCACGTCTTATTTTATTTTGTTTTTTCTAATTGACTAATAAACATTAAATGCAGAGTGTGTGAAAGTGTGTGTAAAAAGTTTCTAGCCCTCCCTGACAGCCAGATGCAAGTCCCCAGATAACAGTAAACAAAATCACAATTACAAGTCTTAATCGGATGTTAATGACCACTCAGATTCCATCCACTGAGACAGAGTGTAAAGAAAGAAAGCAGACCAAGAAGGATTCAAAGCTAAACCAGGATGATCAACTTGAATGTCATCTCCAACATGTTTTACACAGCTGAAAGACTTCACCAGCCGGTTACGAGCATTGACAATTAAGTCTGTTAGAAGCTTCTTCCCTGTAACAGTTAACAACTGGGCTATTTTTGGTTATTTTCCTCCTCTGATGTGACAGTTTGCCCTAAATCCTTACCCCCCTGATAGTTTTGAACAAACAAGGAAAAATGTGCCATGTTGTGCAAACAGAGGAATGTTTATGTAATTATGGTCTGATTCACACAAGAAGCTGTAAGTAATGAGAAAAGGATGTACTACTACCCTGTTGATCCTGAACATTCCAGCGAAGTGACTCTTTTACTCTTGAAAAGCTGACACCTTTCTCGTCCACGACTGCATTTTGAATTGAATTTAGGTTGATGCTTTGCTGATCTGACAGGAGTTTGATTGGTGAACGTGAAAAGATGTGAAGTAACAGTGGGCAGAGCGACAGGAGTCATCTAAGGCCTCTAACAAAGTCAAACACAGTGAAACAATTAGCTTGGTATTCTGTGGGCTTTTGGCAGAACGAGACATTATCGAGATCATTCATGAGTATAAAAATGATCCCACCCAAACAAATCTGTTGTAATCAATAATTTATGGGGGGTTTGAACATTTGTGCCGTGACTACTAATCTGTATTCGAACCCAATCTTGTACGCATGAGTAAATCACATGAAAAAGTGCTGGAGGGGAGCGTGGATCCGGCCTCTCCTTTACAACAGCATCCCTCAGCCAGCTCACAATTTATTGGGCTTGAACCGAGCAGGCTTTGTTTTCTATCAATGCCTCAAATTCTGGAAGATATCACACACGTGACAGACATTCCTAGAAGTTATATAAACACTTAAAATTAGAAATAAATAAATAAATAAAACCAAAAAAAACTGGAAAACAGAAAATGCTCAACATAAATATCCTGATGGAGAGACACATAAAGAAGAATGTGACCCTCGTGCTCATCACTATCACTGCGATGACCTTATAAGGAGGCTGATGCACGGCTGCCTGATGGAGTGAAAGAGCCAAGTCATTTGTGCTTACAGAGATACTGATTAACATACTCATTTGTGTGTGTGTGTGTGTGTGTGTGTTTTGCATTTGTGTGTTACCTGCAGATTAACCTCAGCCTCGTAGAAAGTGAGGCAGGAGCAGTAGTGTCTGTCTGAATCGATGTCTGTCAGCACAACAGTGAAGAAGGTGGGTGCTTTCCTGTCCCTGGACAGCCTCCAGCCTCCAGGCTGGCAGAACTGAAAAGACATTCAACAAAATACCATTACCTGAGAACGTCGCAGAGGATAATTCACACACATGGTCACATATACACAGTGTTAAAGTGACTGAGATGGTGACAAGAAATGCTTCTAGCGTTTCAGCTCTAATCATTTGAGAAACAAAATTTTAAGCATGATTGTCAAAGGATCTGAAATGGTTAAAAGCTGCTTGCTTTTTGTAACTGCTGAGACTTTCTGCCAGTAACCTATTCAAACCTTAAATGGACAGGGCATCCGCATATTACTGTAGCTAGTCTAAACCTAATGCCCCCACGGAGAGCATAGGCAGGATGTCCTGCTTCAGGGCAGCAATTACATCTGCTCATCAGAGCGGGAAGTGGCATGTTGTGTATTTATTTTCCTTGAAAGCCATCAGCAAAGGTGCCAGGCCGAACTGCCTGAGCTCATAAACTGTCTCATCATAAAACGAAATATCTTAAATACGACTAATGGAAAAATGCCCAGGAATTAAGTGGCATACAAGCTGATGGAAAACAGAAAATGAGTAGAGTCAGTTATTGTTAAAACTGAGACAAACAGCAAATATTTGTTTATCCTGCTGCTGGAAAATAACTGTGTTCATCACCAATTAAGAAAATAATATATGTTAGAAGAGGTTAATCTCTCTAAAGAGATTTCTGTACTTTTAAATTCTGACTGTCTGAATTAAAGATTAAGCCTCAGACCTGAGGTTTGAATTCAACTTGCATTCTGAAGTATTGCAATTCACCATGAGTAAGTCAAGTTCTTCCAAAATCTTCCTGGAAAAACCTGTTATTTGTTTCCAAACACTCTGTTTATTGAGAATTTAAGAATCATACAAATCAACAATTTTCTATGCATGACAAAACAGGGCCATTTTCAGCAAATTGTGGGCACTGAAACTCAGAAAGACTGTTACCATAATAAAAAGCATATCAAACAGGTTTTAGGTCTCAAAGCAACAGTGTGAGTCATAACCAGTCCTGACAGAAAACATCTGCAAAGAGTGGAAAACAAGCCTTTTCTTATACAGGGTTTTGTTAGACATATACAGGTTTATCAGTAAACTGTTTTTTTTTTTTAGATACTTCCTTGTGCACTGACACAGAAATGTCAATTCTGTAAGCCAATATAAATAAAACAACGACTGAAAAATGGCGACATAATGCAAGAACTGCTATCTAAAAACAAAATAAATGAGGAGTTAATGGTGAGGTATGAGGAAATGAGGAAACTGTCATTTGAGAGACAAACTTTGAAAATGAGAGTGGCACATATCAGCCAAATATCAGAGGCAGGGCGGGCATTTGGTCAGAGAGACGGGTGTTTGTGTCTGGTCTCTCTGTTTTTGCTGGAGGCCCAACTGGCCCTGGCTCTGAAAACAGTGTTTAGACTGCTCCTCGGGGGTTAGTCAGGGGATCACCGGACACACGGAGGAAGAGAGGAGACTGGGTAAACGAGGGGTGGGTGAGGGCAAAAACAGATGGATTGCTGGATAGATGAGTCTGTGTGCAGCCACAGACAAATATGCTGGCAAGGTGGCGTCTCTTGGGCAGAAAAGGATAGACAGAGAAGGAGAAGTGAGAGATGAAGGCCAGAAGAAGAGGGAGCGAAGATGGAGGAGGAAGGGAGGAAACGGGGGGGAGGGGGGGTATTTGGCTTGTTCAACCTGGAGGTCTGAATCAGGATGCCACCATCTTCCAGCAGATACAATAGCTCGCAGGAAATCTGTTAAACCTGCTTTGTGGTGTGTGTGTGTGTGTGTGTGTGTGTGTGTGTGTGTGTGTGTGTGTGTGTGTGTGTGTGTGTGTGTGTGTGTGTGTGTGTGTGTGTGTGTGTGTGCGTGCGCGCGTGCGCGCGTGTGTGTGTGTGAGAGTGTGTCCGCACACACTCAGGCCAGACAGGACTCAAGGACAAGTGCAGATAACTGTGATCCTGTCCTCAACTATTCCAAGTATGCCATTCATTGTTGTCAAAAAAGAGATAAACACCTTTGGGACTGCATAGCTCAAAAGATCACAGGAGATGTAACATCCTGTGTGTGTACGCTGTATGCATGTGTGTGTCTGGAGGAGTGTATGCATGTGTGAGGGGGGGCTAACTGTGGGGGAACATGACATGCAGAGAGCACGCAGAGGCGTGATGGTGAGAAGATGAATTGACTTTCCTGATATTAAATCAGTGTTTCCTTAAAGCTGTTATCTCCCCTGTAGGTCTGCAGAGAGACACTTGAGTGTTGGCGCAGGTTCAAAGACACTTTGGGGAGTTCAGCATTTAGTAAACATCGTTTTATTCAGGGACCACTGCATCCAGACAGTCATCATTTTACAAATACTTATGTCTGTCTAACAAAAAGATGAATGATTGTCGAACTTAAATGTTGCTGGATCCCATGAGGACTTTACAAAGAGGGCAATTCGATGAAATGAATGAGACCAAAGTCAAGTAAAATGCTAATCCCATGTATCTTTCCCTGTTACATTTTTACTAAAACATGTGCTGTGCTGGAACATATTTTCCTGCAACATTTTCTGCTTATGACTCAAGATGAGTTTCAGTATCTACAACAACTGACCATGAATCCCACACACAAATGGGTTTATATGTGATGCTGTTTGCTTGTGAATAAACTATTTGAAACAGGTTGAGTGTCTTGATGATTTCAGAATGTGCCCAGCATTTCGGCAACTTTTGCGAAAGAAGGGAAACCTCTGAAAGGCCGCAATGCTTTCTGCACATGCTGTTTATCATTTTAAATTCAACTATGCACAACTGTGTGTAAACAGAGAAAGTACAATTATGCTATTTGTTTAAACAGTCGGTCAGTCAAACACAGAGTGCAGTGTGGACATAAACACACGCTGCCACATTTCTGAGGCTGTTCCTGGTAGGCAGAATGGATAAAGATGCAATGTTTAAGATTTAAAAGAAAAGAATGAAGGATGAATCACAAAGACGGGAATTAATGGCAATATCAAAACAGTTACGACTACAGTACTATCAAGTGTTTGAGGCTTTTTTTCTTCCTGCAAGTGGATTTATGTGCTGCTGTTCTACATTCTGCAACTAACGACAGTGAATGATACTCAACAGGAACAAGTGAAGGCACTGACTGACAGGATCAGACGCAAGCTGTATTGTACATTCAGCTATAGCATGAGGCAGAAATCTACTGCAGCGCAACAGGTGCAAAGGTCAACACGAAGTCTTAATACACACACACACGCACACACACACGCGCACACACACAGCAGAGAGAAAGTACATCTCCTATTCCCAAATTAGACCATAGTCAAGTGACAAAGGAACTCTGGGACGCACTCGCTGTATTAATGTCAAAGCCGAGTAAACTGCTGCCCTCCAGCTAAACCCTCTGCCCCACATCACATGTTGCAGCCTGGTATGACTGACTCCCACTCAGATGCACTATTCACCTACTCAGCCAGCGACACTGGATCTGCAGTCTGACCTGTTAAGCATCAGATTGCTTGGAGAGAAGCACTAATGAAAAGAATAAAAAAACAACACCCAGCTGCTTTGATCTGATCAGGACAGGGCCACATTCCCACACAGTGACGAGACATTAATGCCCGGTCAGGCCAGATATAACTGGGGCGACAGCCATTACTAAAGATGACTCAGGACAAAGAGACAGAGCAGATTTAAAGTCAGCGTTGTCTCCCTCTAGTATGCTGGAACATGACTGGAAACAGGTTTGCTGTGTTTTTATTATCATTCCGACATTTGGGGTCCTGTACTTGGAGAAATGCAAACAGCCTTTGAAGGGTCATAAAACCTTTAAAGAGTTCCCGTTACCACAAATGAGCTCAATCCAACAAATCCTTTTGGAGAGAGGGACTTGTTTCATAATTTGGTGGGGTTACAAACCCAAATGATTCAGGCACCAAAGTTCTTCCATGTTTTCTCTCCACAGCAATAAAATGTGTGCAGACAAAGCTGTCTCCACTGATCTGAACATCAGCAACAATGAACTAAACTGAATGAGAGAAAAAAAACAAAACGCTTGCCACACTCCCCTGAGTACAATGTACTCAATGAATGAATTTTGGGAACAGCCCGTGACGAAAATATGGACAGCATCCATGACATAAATAACATACATGTAATAAATAACATACAACATAAACATACAAACAATTGCAAACATGACAGGCTGCTGGACAATCTCAAATCTTGGAACAGGTGTTACTGAAACGAAAACTAACTACACGCATCCATAATCATCAAAAACTTTGAGACAATAGCGCTGAACTGTAGACGGAGCCTCAGCGTAATGTTACTGCCAAGAAAAACTTAACAGATTTAATCCACCTCTTCCCTCTACCTTGTTCTTTCGTCATTTATGTGGAAGAGGCACATGCCAGGAAGACAACACAATGACGGAAAGTGAAGTGCGAGGTGTCAGGGCCCAGAGAGGGGATGGCCAGAGGTGAAAAGGTCAGTGGCGTGCTGCCTGCCCAGAACTCCTGCTTTATCAGGTCTGCAGGATGAGCAGCGGACAAAACAACTGGAGACGGCTGCTTAGCTCAAGGTCAGCATGGTGGATATAAGACACTTAACTGTCAACAAAATAACCACAAAAGCACTGTTACAATATTATTTAGTGGTTTTAGTGAGTTAAATTACCTAGCTCCATCACAAAATGCTCTGCTGAGGTGGCATCTCACCTCTATTTCCATTCCTCAACTTCCTCGCTGTCACCAGCACTCCTGCTTCTCTTTGCTGATTTGTTATGCAATACCAGGCGCATATGGTTCATTTTAGAGGTAGATATTTTTAGATGATCATGATGGACCACAGTAATTTGAAAAAGTGTCTAGTCAGGCAGGACAGGAAGAGTCATCTAGCAAATACTGCAAACTATACCGTACACAAAATTTCAAGTTTCATAAATGCCATATGTGTAGGAAATGTAACACTAGAAAAACAACCTACTACAACATGTATTTTTAGCGCAGATTTAAAGAGATTTTTTTTTTAGCCACACACGTCTGAGCAGTAAGATCATAGGGACAGCTCTGCCGCACCCCCATATCCCCAGCATCCCTTGGGAAGATTTGTTCAATTCAAAGCGAATACTTTGGTTTATTTCAAAACACAGCATAAATTAAAAACATACAACCAGTTCACCACATGCAACTTGAAAACAGAGATGCCCAAAGAGGCAAATAAAAAAGGACCCCTTTAGAGAATCAGACATTCCAGTGCTTAAATCAATCCACTGTCAGATTAACTCATTGTGCTGTTTCAACACTCAAGCTAAACCTGAAGCCTCTGCAAGATGTTTATGGTTGGCATGAAAGTCCATAACATTGAATGGACTTTACTGTGTGTTGGTTTAGTCAAAATTAAGTTAATAAACAGAATATCTTCCAAGCATTAATAAGTTGAATCACAGTTCAGGGAAAAATCGACTGTGAAATATAGTCGAGTACAAAAATTCCCTTTCAGAATTCAAGGAAAGTCCACAGATTTTCCAGGGACTGTTAAATAGCAGGTCCTAGTGGTAAAACTGATATCAAAACCACTTGAATAGTATAAAAACAAGCATAATTCAATCAATTTCACCACTGCTGTGACAGAACTGTCAAAACTGAAGCAAGCAGAGCCTGTAAGATCGACAGAGTAGAGCTCATGGAATAAAAGCAAAAACAATCAATCAATGACTTCTGCTAAGGAAGGACCTGGTCTATCATGCATCAGCATGTCAGCTTATAGACCTGAGTTAATCATAGCCTGACAGTTAAAATGATTTCAAAGCCATGTGAAGTGTCTTACATAAACAGAAAACTGGCTAGACAGTGCGGTTAGCTTTGAACAGTAACTCATTATGAGTTTAGCTTTTGGTAGATAAGTGACAACGACCACTGAGTACAGCACATATTATGTCCCATGTGGGTGAGCAAAACTTGAAACTTCCAACACTAAGCACATTTAACATTCAAAAAATTCAAGAAAACTGTAAAAGAACTACAGACAGTGTACGATTTTTCCCCCATGTGCCAAATCACACCGGACACCAACAGACCATAAAAACCACCTCTGATGCTGGCATTTGTGACAGCCTTGGTGAAAAACACAAACATAACTGTCTTCAAACATTTACAGGATGTGGAAGCAAAGGATGGAGACTTTCAGCCGAACAGGTTGTTCTACTGAATATTTGCAACAGTTTACTTGACATAAATATTTGTGAAACAGACGATTAGGTTTCATCAGCATTCAGAGTTGGGATGTCAAGAAGGAGAACGGAGCCACATTTTACTACAAATACACCTAAATAACTGACATAAACCATTACATAAGTGACTCTCACTAGCATACAGACTGGTCTTCGGTCATTTTTGTAAGAAATACAGCTAACTTATGACTAACAAATGATAGACAGACTATCCTTTCCGTCAGTGCAAACTATAGTATTAATGACACCATGGGTTATCTTTGTCTGCTCTTCGTAGCTAACATTTTGACAAGCACATGAGCTCGGTCTGATTTATATTTACCCTTTTGCTCCAACAAGCACCAGGATGTCTACCCAGGACCTGCTGCAGGGTCACATCTGGTGTCTACACCTCGACAGCCTGCAGCTGTGCATTTGGCTTTCAAACACTTTCACGCACATCTACACGACTGCGACCAGGCTGTGGATCTGCATCATAGACCGTGGATGAAGATGGACGACATGACGGCTCCCTAAAAGTGCAGCCAAAACATTGCTCCAGCCCCGATTACTACTGTGCAGACTCTGGCTCCAAATGACGTCAACAGCGCGAGATGGTGGCAGCCATATCCAAGACACTTTGGCTTTATTTTTGCACAGTGGGAGGAAGCGGTGACGAAGCGTTCATCTTTATATACAGTTATACAGTCTGTACTTGAGTGCTGTAGCATAGAGCACAATAAGAGGGTGTCTAGAGTTGTGTTCACTCTGAAGGCAATGTCCCCGGGTCAGACCTGTGGGGGGGTTAGTGGCTAGCATTCATGTCTTGCTACACTGTATTTTTTTGATAATATCAGTGGGGTGCCAAAGTGCCAAAGAAAATGTTCAAATCCTGCATAGTGGCTTTAAGAACAGCTATTAAAACACTTATGTTATATACGTATATATCCTTGGGACTTATTAGTTATCTTTTATGCAGTATTTGGCCACTATTATTTTGTTTTATCAGTTCTGATCAGTACCACATTGTTACAACCTTTTTTTTTTTTGCCTACTGTACATCAGCTGATGGCGGGTAAACATGTTTTTTTTTTTTCTATTTCATCTGTAAAAAGTAAACACGAAACATCAAAACACATTTGTGAGCACATGGAGTGATGAATGAAAGAACAGGGTAAACAGCTTTGTCCTGAGGTTGTAGATCAGCACAATGGCTGTCCTGCGTCAGACTGCCGAGCCCCGGCCTTTAGAGCACAGTAAGATAATGGCTGATAATGACCTGGCTGTGGAACAGGTGCTTCCTCCTCCGCCTTGTCGGGGCAGTGGCTAAGTGTCAGTGTTCACCATAAACCTCAGTCTCACTTCTGCCATTAATAAACTCTGTTCAAACCGCAACAAGTTTTGTTCCTCTCTTGAATATCCACTAATGCAGTGTGAAAAGCAAATGTGAGTCTGTGCTCTTTTTGTGTCATGACAACATGTGAAAAGAGGCCTTATGCATTCAGTGATTAATATTAATATAAGATTTCCTGCTGAAGAAAAACACACACAATAAGCTACTGGATAGTGATGTGTCTAAATCTGTAATTTGACCCCACAAAATGTTTGAAAACTGGACTAAATTGGACAAGCTACCCTCTGAATATAGAAGAAGAATAATCAGTGCATTAATACAAGAAGAAAAAAACCTGGCATCTGACCACACATGGTACTGTTCTAAAATAACAAGTCATGCCGTCTGTGATGTTACGTGAAATGTGACGTCCAACCTCATGTCTCCGCTCCAAAGTCATCATATCATGTGAATGCGCTCCAAGCATTTTTTCTTTAAATGGAAATATTAAAGGATGTGTTGTACAGCCGCTGTGCAAAGTACACAATGATTCTCTAGCTTTTAGATTAACTATGTTTTAAGGTCAAAAAGCTCAACATGGTCACTCTTGTCGAATCTGAGCTGGATGTGTAAATTCATGGTTTAGCACAAAAATGCCTAGCGACAGACTACGGTGGTTTTATGGTGGTAAACACGGTACGAACTGGGGGTATTATTCCAAAAGCCCTGCAACCAGCCTCCAGACTCCATGCTGCTCATCAAACCCAAACAGGGTTTGACAAGCGACCAACATTGCCATCCTCAGAGCCCCACACTCTTAGGAGCATGGCTAAAAAAGTCAATGAATAACATCAATGTAATGTGTTACAGCACCATGTTATTATGCTGTCAGTGGCTGAGACCGTTCCAGAGAATCAGACTGTTTTTCACTTACAGTTTCAAACATCCAGCCCATGTCAATAAGAGTACTTCACCTCAGGTGAAACTCTGCGGGCTCAGCATACCGCAGTTTGGACCGTATCTTATGTATACAACGCCAACACAAAAGGGAACCTGTTGAAGAACCTTAACACTGAGGACAAAACCAGAAACTGGCCATGTATGACCGCATACATCAGACAATACTGGAATACTTTCATAACAAGGTGAAAAATGTTTTGGGGTAAATTAGTTAATATCTTTGACAGAGACGGATTGAATGTATGGAGGAAATTAGTATGTGGATTCCTAGAAGTATGTGGGTGTAAGAATCCAAGTTCGGTCCCCAGACCATTGGCCCTGATGCCAGCAGCCGTCTGTGCATTTTTACTAGCAGGGGCATTTACCAGTAGCCAGTCAGAGGGATATCTGGAATCAGCCAGCTCTTTAGACAAGAGGGAGGAAATGTACAGGATAGCCGGGGTATCCCAAAACTTTGCTCCTGGTCCTGGCTACTGGCACCAGTTCAAACTACATGTTTTTACCCTGCTGTTGGCTGGCCGCAGAGTTGGGGACTTGTAATCCTCCCTTTTGTGCTTTGTTTGTTTGGGAAGCAGCATTTCCTTTGTAACTCTCAGACTCTATCAGGAAATAACAAAATTTCGGTAAGCGTACACTTCATAACCAGAAAGTAGTCATAAAGGACAAGCTCTTCTACTGTATTACATTTAAACGTTTGAGAAATTATGCTGTACGGTGTACTGAGGCTTCATTTCGTCCTGTGTATTCCCATTTCCTGGTGAGCTCATAGCGCTTTTCAGCATGGAAAGTCCTGCTTGCTTGACAGCTCCAGCTTTGTTTCCTGATGTGTTTAGCTCCACTGGCACACGAAGCATTGATTACTCATGTGTGGATCTTCCTGACAAACACATGATCCCATTCTCCCCCTGGCTGGGACGGCATCCTGCTATCTGGAATGCACTGTTTAGTTTTTCTCTCATAGTTTTACAAACATCATAAGACCGACGTGCAGCACGACATGTCAAGTTATGGTCACTTGAGTCAATCTATCAAGTCATACAATTAGGCTGCATTCTTTCATCTGCCTGTGGTTTGGCTCTCAGCCTAAAACTGACTAACCAAGGCTGCTGATTATGAACAATGCAGTTAAGCTTTGTCATGATTTGCTTATCCAACCTGCTGAGTTCAGATAAATGACTCCCCACAGCAATAAGGGGGATTCTTTTCTCCAGTGAACTGAGCCTGACCGCAGCCCAGCTCGGGTCACACTGGAGTTAGGTACTTTTTCTGAATCAATGTGTATAAAAAAAGTACCCATTTAACTTTCTGTTAAAATGTCTATTTGTACGCCAACGCGACAGTCATACCAACAGCCCACATGATACAAGCAGTTTACAAATTTTCTGAATAACTCGAGCGTCCTTCCCGGAAGTGCGAGCCACGTTCCTCATTACAGCAGGGATTTGAGGGAAAAGGGAGGAGTTCGAGAAGTCAAAGTTCTAGACAAGAGATATGACACAAATGTTTACAGTCTGGTCAACTCAGGTCAAATTCCTTCATCAGAGGAAGTTGGGCCCCAAGAGGAATTTTTTTAATTTCATGCCCATACATTTTTTTCCAGAGAAAAACAAGTGAATTACTTCTAAATAACTGCTTTTGTGTTTGGATGGAGGGTTGGGGGACTCTTACACTGTTGTTCAGTAGTGTGCAATTAACAAACAAGTACACTAACAAAGGAAAACTCATTTAATGGTGCTACTCCACAAGCACCTAAAAACATCTTTTACGCACATCTTGAGTAAACTTTTGAACCTGATTGACACAATACGTGACAAAAGTTGCACCCCTTCCTCTCAGAGTCAAACTTCAACACATCATAAACATACTCCTGCAGTTATCTAAAGTAACTGATTACTGACTTACTCTTTCTAAACGCAATAGGAATGACAAAATCCATGACAGGTAGGGTTCTTTTATGGTTTTATGCCACATTTTTGACATAACTAAGACATATCCCTTGAACAATGACATACTCCTTCATTTATATATTTCTCATTCCAAAAACCCAAACATTATCATACTGCATATAACCTCTTCTTACGAAAACTGTTCTGTACAGTGAGACTAAAACACTGAATAAAGCATATTTATTTCAAATACAATGACATTTTCCATATCACAAACCACCTGTGGAAGCTTCATAGTGATTATGGAAAAATTAATGGTGCTTTAATATCATAGAATTTTTCATTGTTTTTGATCAAAAGGGAAGACTGAAGAGTCTAGTGGCCATTTGTGGAGCTGCATCTTAAGGTACTTCCATATTGGTTTTAGTCTTTGCCCACTGTGCTGGCCACTTGTACAAATGTTTTTCTCTCAGTAACAATTATGGCTACCAGTATATATCCGAGTAAGCAGTGGGACAAAAAAGCAAATGACCGGCATGGTATGTGGTCAGAGAAACAACTCTGCTTGCCTAGCTGACTGAGTGGAACAGAAAACCCACACCACATACTGTGTGTTGGACTGGACCAGTACAGGATTACTATTGTTCAGCCTCTCGCCCACAGCCAACTGTGGCACTAGAGATAGGGCAGTCCAAACACTGGGCTGAGACTCCCACTGTTGTCACTGGGAAACACCAGAAGCTAAATACTACAAGCCTTTAAAAAGGTGAGTACAGGTCACTTTCAAACTTTCAAAACAAACTAAGAAATACGTCAAGGAGCTATGACGTGCAACAAGCGGAGGGTGAACATTCAACAAATCCTTTGAAGATGTTTCACTGTTGACAAAGGTCAGCCTCAAACTGCTGACCAAGGAGCTTTTCAAAAATGTCTGACTTGCATAACCTCGTTAATTAATCTATGAATTACACAGTAGACAAATGGAAATTTAAGCAAACCAGTGAAAATTAAGTCATCATTTGGTTTATTAGATGTTAGAAATGATGGGAAAATGTCCATCAAAAGGTTCCAGAGACGGTTGTGGCTTTGTGTCTCAAGGATGTATAGCAAAGGGTTTTAAGAAGCAGCTGAAGAAAAAAAACAACTAAAGAACAACTAAAAAAACGACTAAAAATTGGTTAAATTAATTACATAGGTTACCTTTGAAATTTTTGAAAGTGGGTATTTAGACACACTACGATTGTTACTGTTTTGTATTATGTGTCAAATCGATCTTAACTTTTTTTATGTTTTTCATGTCTGCTGTTAATGTAACCAATTGTTTACTGTATTAACTGTAAGTGCAAACACTGTTGACTTTGTGCATTTTATTTGAATTTGGACCACAGGAAAAATTATTATGGGGCTCCCAATAAAGAGTGTTATTTCATAATTGCAATAAAATGTCAGTGCTTTAGTTCGACTAGTCAATTGATTGACGACTTGTTTCCGTAGTAACATAAATACCACTAAACCTTCATTTTGACCTTCAGTATAAAATGCATGGCCCCAAGCTTGGCTCAAAGTTTTGAAGTCTTCCTGAATGGACAGAGGTCTTCTTACTGTACAGGGACCCTTTGTCTTTCACGCATTAGCAGAGCGGATCAAAGCTGATTCAAACTCAAGATCAGTTTTCCAAAATGTAAAGACTGATTTGAGGCTATGTTATCAAGTCAAGTTAAACTATGTTATTAGAGGAGACGTTTTGTTTTCCTGCTGGGAAACGTGACTGTGGTCTGGGCAAGTCTGCTGACAGATTGTTGTCTGCAGGCTACATGTAAGGGACTGACCCTCATGTTCAACACTGAACTTTGTGGTGCTTTGGAATGTGTTTGACCTCTCGTGCAAAGTCGGTCAAGACATCTCTCTTCACCCAACACACACACACACACACACACACGTACAGATTGAAGGCCAAGCATAAACATAAACAGCAATACCTGCATGTTGTCACGGCCAGCGTTTGGTGATTTCCATTTCAATTTAAGGATTATTCATTCTCTGTTAGAGAAATTTCACAGCACTTTGCTTTGTTATTTTCCACAACCAAATTAATACCGTGTGGTCAAGTTAAGTGCACAGTAGCTCTTTTTTGGGGTTATACTTCTTTCTACAAACATTATTTTTCCAGCTGATGGCCAAGATTCTTTTGTATGACCAGTGATGGGTTAATGATTGTATAAAGCAAAATGTATCCTTATGCATAATAACATGCAATATTGCTAATAATATTGAGTTTTTGGGCGACTTTGACTTAATAATATGAAAATCAAAGTATCTACCGCATGGCTACATCTGTGCATTTTAATGGATGTTTTACAAAGTTTCTGTAGCGATAAAGCCAGTTTGAACACGATCGAAACAATCGGTTTTAAAATACTAACTCAATTTGTTTTATGTACCTCACTTATTACATGCAGCAAAGAGCATTAAACGAAAACTTTCCTGCTATATACTGGAGGCGTTTTGCTTCCACTGTGTTAAAATAAAAACCATGAAGGTTTAATTTAGGTGATGTTAGCGGTAAAAATTTACAACTCCGTTCGCTGGCAAGCACTGTAACCTGCAAAAACTGGTTTGGACGAGGTGTATGTTACTCCAAACACTCACCAATACTTGGATTAGATGGGTTTAAAATCTTAGCGTCCATCTGGTTGTCTTTCAATATAGACTTTATATCTACCATTACTACAACCCATTAAACATGAAACAAAAACAGTGCCTGATAGAGGCAGTAAACGTGTGCAGGGAAGAAGTGCACATGAGGGAGAAAGGAATAACAGAGGAAGAGTCTCACAAATCTACATTTTCTACAAATATGTTGTCTACAGGCAGCCGAAGGGACATTCACATACTCCAAGTGTTAAACAAATGATGCTTGTAATTAAACGAAGGAAACTTAGCAATTAAATAGTGAACACCAAAGTAGTTCCAGGCAGTCCTTTGGCATTTGTGTGGCACATTTTGTCTCCTTGTGACAGCGAGGGAGGTCACCATATTCCTTTTGAGTGTAGCCCCCAATTTGCTGTTAATTCAATCATTACACTCAAGTTCAAGTTAACGTTACTGTCACTGTGTTACTCATTTCAGCTACTTTTATTTGCAGAGAGATCCACGTCTGCTAATTATAGTAGTTAAATCAAAATCATGTCAAAATCAAGAAAAAAACTGCTACTACTAGAACTACTACTAATACAAAACCACTTTCTGACAAAAATGCGCCCATACCAAAAAAAAGTTAGGCCTGATAGAAGAAAACCCTACTCCTGTTTATTTGATAATGACTAATAGGTAGCCATTATTGTTGACATTTGGTGGATTTTACTCATTAAAAACCCCCTACGTGACCCTGCTAATATCCCCAGACTGTGTCCGTTTACAGTACACCGTGATGACTGTGCCTCGATCCTGGAGCGCGAGGTGATGGAAATGTACTAGGTGAGCAGCGGACTGACCTCCATCCGTAGACCTGGCTCATCCATAACAGATGAGGATTTGAGCTGGTTCCTATCATCATCACTTGGCTGAATAGATTAGAAACACATTTTTCCTAGCACAAGTTGTAAACGCTTTTTCTTGGTGCATTCCTCATCTGTGGTTATTTAGTTTGCTGGGGGCCTGTTGTGACCGCAAAATGCTTTTCGTGCTCGGCTTCATCCACTCCTTTCTACAGATGTGTTTCTTCGTGTTTGTAAATGAGTCATTTTCTTTTTCACGGACTTGAGAAAATCTGCAAATAATAATGGTTTACATACCAGCCCAAGACAGAGCCAAAATGCAAATTGCTTAGTGGGTCTGTTAAACACTATGGTGTATCTTCATTAAAGCTTCAAAGTTGGAATTTCAGTCATCTGGCTCTTGACCAAAGTTTGTCACACACCACGTAGTAGGAAAACCCCCCCCTTTTCCTGTCCTTGCTTACTCCTCTGGGTGTTTTTCATAGAGTACATTGAAGATGTGAACCTTGTTCAGCATGTTATCCACTATTCTATACCATACTTGTACTTACATCTTTGAAGAACATAATCTGTCTAAGTTTCAGTAACTATGCACAGTATTTGCCAAAAAAGGACTTAAAAAAGGGTTTAGCATTGAATGCATCCTCTTGTTTCAGCTCGGGCTTACTGCCTTCAATGAGAAACATCATGCCTTGTGCTTTCTTTGCACACTGGGGATTGCAGTATGTCTCAATTTCAGTGTATGCTGATACATAATGAAAAAGCATTGGGGGATCACTTCAGCGAGATGGAATACATACATACACACGCACACACACACACACACACACACACACAAAAACTGGTACACTGGTCCTAAATGACATCTGGAAACACTAACCTAATAGATTTAGCTAAACTTGTGGCAGTGTTTCTATATTTAAACTCCTAGAAACCATGACAGGATACTTGAGGGATGATGCTGAGAGAGTAGATCCATCCGTGTCCATTCCTCAGAGTCACTGAAAGGTTAAAGACCAGTAATAAGGTTTCAGCCTCATATTAACAAAAATTCGACCTCCGAAAGTCTACTCGACATTTTGTCTGGACAGGAAATACTTTCATTTTAAAGTTTTTAATAGTTTCCCCAGTCACATTTAGTTTGTTGGCTTCGAGGCGCACAATGCTTTCCCGTATGACACAGCACTGCTTGCCACTAAGCAATAAGTCAAACGGGATACTTGATGACCACCAACAGACTCAGTTAGTTACACAGGAAGACGCCTACATGACATTCAAACCACCCACTCACAATATGTCTATTTGTGCCGGAATAACAGACTCACTTGTCCTCAATTGCCTTATAAATATCATTGCAAAGACAAGAGTCATGGTATAACAAGTACCTCTTTGACAGTGTGCGAACAGAGCCAAAGATCTCAGCTGCAGCTACAATAACTCTGGGTCACCATTTATCAATCATTAAAAGGCAAACAAATCTGAATTCGCTATTCACCCAAAATATCTGATTTCCAACCCAAGTTTAATGTTAAACTTCTAAATCTGCAAATACTATTAAAAATGTTGATTATATTTTGCTACTTTCTACAAATGATTCTGTCATCTGAGATGCTCAGCTCTCAGATCAGCTCTCTCCATTAATCTTGGCTAAGATACCTGACCCATATTATGCAACTTGTTGGCCTCTACACCCGCTGCTTCTCAGCATCACCCCGCCATCAAACACAAAACATACCTTCAACTGCAACTGAGTTTTTAATACGAGAGAAACATAATCAGAAATCTGTATATTCCCATTGTGTTCTATTGAAAAGGAAAGAAAAATAGTATGTGCTGGATCGTACATCAAAGGATCAAGTACTGTGTTATTTTGCTGTTTTCCCTCTTTGTCGACTGCCAAAATCATTCTGCTTAGTCGTTAAAAGCTTATCTGCAATAGCCACTATAAATGAACAAAAACAGATATAATGCAGGCACTAATGTCCTGTGCAGCATGATACTGTTTAATGTTGCCCTTGAGATTGACAGTTTTTCCCAGTCCTGATAAGCAAATATTTGTCCATCCATTGCATTGTCCATGTAAGGATAACAGACCCCCTGCGGCAGACCCCCTAGGGTCACCCCGCTCACAGGGAGAGAAAAAACTAAGAAGCAACTACTCACTTAATATTCCTGAAGAGGAAGATGGAGACGGGCAGCAATGGAAACCAGATAGTTGGCTAGACATAATGTGTAAAAGAATGGTGAGGAACAAGGTTTCCCAATTAGTGAACATGGAAAGGGTTCAAAAACAAACTTTAGAGTAAACAATCATTAGGAATTTATCTGAAACAGGAAATGCCAAAATGCCAATTTTTTTCTTCTTCCTTTTTTTTTTTTCTTATATTACAGTATTTCATGCAGAAGAAGACTCTAGAAAACAAGAAAAACACTGTACAACCTGTGCACAAGCAAAAGGCCTCAGTCACATTCATGACAAAAACACCCAGACACCAATCTGTAAACTGATTTCTATGGAATCAGATTTGTTTCAAGCAAAACGTATTAAAAGTCAATCAAAATAAATGGATTTGAGAGAGAAAAAAAATGAACTCAAGCAAAAAATTATAACCTTCAAAGTAAAAAATGTCTCTTGAAAACAAATAACTCTGTCTTTTATTTTGTTCAAGGATGTAGTTTTGCTCTCGCCCTCTCTCTCTTTTGGTTACGCTTCTGGCTTTTTCGTTTGCGCTGCCAGATTCTTTGTTTGAGTTTTGACACAAACCTATCATGTGGGCGGGCTCTTTCAAGGGCACGTTCCTATTGGCTGTTGAGTTTTTGAGCGACACGGCTGTGACCCGGAGGTTGTTTCCCTGTTTGCTTGAATTGACTCCTGGGGATCTCTAAAGTTTTTTAAAAAACTACATACAGTGATTAGTACTTACTTTAATCTTGAAGCAGTTGCTTGTATGCCCCCCTATGCTTCCTCTTCATGCATGCCTTGCGTGGCGAATGAAAGATTCTTTCTCCCGCTTGGTGATTAGAAAAAGTTCAAAAAACTTTATAGATCCCCAGGAGTCAATTCAAGCAAACAGGGGAACAACCTCCGGGTCACAGCCGTGTCGCTCAAAAACTCAACAGCCAATAGGAACGTGCCCTTGAAAGAGCCCGCCCACGCGATAGGTTTGTGTCAAAACTCAAACAAAGAATCTGGCAGCGCAAACGAAAAAGCCAGAAGCGTAGCCAAAAGAGAGAGAGGGCGAGAGCAAAACTACATCCTTGAACAAAATAAAAGACAGTTATTTGTTTTCAAGAGACATTTTTTATTTTGAAGGTTATAATTTTTTGCTTGAGTCTCATTTTTTTCTCTCTCAAATCCATTTATTTTGATTGACTTTTAATAAGTTTTGCTTGAAACTTTTGAAACAAATCTGATTCTATAGATTTCTACCAGTCATGAGCTCATACAAACCAAAAGGAGGAATTCAATGTTTGCAGTGTAATTTTTGTGTAGGTGGAAGCAAAACAGACAGAGGGACACGCAGTGATCATTTCAATCATTGACTGATCAATAACTTTTCTTAACAGAAGGTAATTATGCTACAATTGTATAAAGACTACATTGTAGTACCAAAGACAAAGTTTGGTGCTGAATCATAAACTACCAAAACACATCCAACAGGTTCCAACCAGCATGTTTGATGTTAGATGTTAAAAGAACATCTCAGTAGGCATCTTATCTTTAACCTTGTTGCACCCTTATGTTCCTGGGTGTCACTATGGATAGTGTACTTAAGGTCTTCAGTTTCAGGCTGGTGTGACTCACCATCTCCACCCCCTGAGGAAAGGCCGTTCCCTCCCAGTCCTTCTTGGGAAATCGCTGAATGATCTTTCCACATCCCTCCCCTGAACCTGCAGATAAAAGGACATAAACAAAATAAATGAGCCAATTAATTAACATATGTTGTACAGTATAGGGCAGGGTGACACAGTTGAAATTATTGTAACAAATTTAATATTAATATTTTCCAATACCAAGATATGCCATGGTAAGGTAAATATATGCAGACATGTGCGGCAAGGTCATAATAATTCATTCGGACAACAAAAATGTTTAGAATGATGACATGTAACGATTATACACTACATGGTTATATATAGTGAGAGCCAATAAATCATTTTGAATTATCATTCGCCCCTAACATCAGCTTACACTGCGTAAAAATATGTAGAGATCTCACTTCATCTGCAAAGAAAAAAAAACTAACAGGAACTGCATCTGCAATAAAGATCTTGAATCTTGAATGAAACTGATGCATTCTGCCATTAACAATGCTCTAATCAACGTACGCTGTTTTCTAATAGGCTTGCAGCTCAGAGCCAATGTTCCTAAGTAACATTTGATTTGTCACGCAGATTAATCCTGGTATACAATAAAGTAATGGACAGAGACATTTGAGGAAAAAAATAAAGCTTGCAATGGTCTCAACAGATTTCCAGTTTATCAGTCATAGTTTACGTCCGAGCTATTTGTTACTTTTGACCCAACATTACTACATCGCAAAACAAGACAGAGAGGAGTCAACAGAACAAAATAAATATTAGAGATGCCAGAATGAACTCTGCTGGTCAAATACAGTAAATAGGGAGCTTGCTTAAAGATAGACAGATAGACAGATAGATAGATAGATAGATAGATATTGTTTATTGATCCCTCAGTGGGGAAAGTTTGCTGTTACAGCAGCTCAAGGGGACAGACAAAAGCACACAGTTAAAGAAATAGAAAATTAAATAAACATAATATATACAGAGGAAAACCTATATACACAGAAACATTATGTACACAATAATTACAAAGAATATACCTCTAAGATAGCGGTAAAGTCATTTCAGTGCGACTGCTGCTTAACTTGACCTGTGTCTACTTTCAAAAAAGCTACTTGGAAGCGATTTTGTTAAAATAATTCATTTTTAGTTGGACCGAGAAATTGTGAAAAGGATTAAATTGAAAAAAAAGAGAGATCTAAATATGATGACAGAGCAAAATAACACCAAACGTGACGCTGACGTGTGTGTCTGTGTTGGTCGTAGATGTATGACAGCACACATAGGTGTGCACAGTTAAAGTAGCAGTTAGTGCTGAGAGAGACAGCGGGATACTGATGTATAGCAGGTGTGGTCAACTTCACATTCAGCTGCACAGATTTGTGAGGTTGACCATCAAGAGCTTTACTAGTGAAATAACTCCCACATAGATTTCCCTAAGGGGGCCCATATGGCTGGGTCTTGCAAAACTCTATTGGATGTAATAATTCATGTCAACTTGAGTGCAAACACAACATATTTAGGAGTTGATACTGATATATGACATTCTTATTTAGCAATCAGTAAAGTTAATAAATGGAAAATTTATCTAATTTAAGAAAAATGTCCCTCATTTAACATGCCAAAAACATCATTTTAAGGCCTGTTTCACAATATGCACTTTGTCACACTGCGTTGTCTGACCGCATGACTTCATCTGAACGTTATTTTAAACTCTTAGTCACTCTTTGACAGTCAAGAGCACACTTTCTATCTGTCAGCCCAGAGAATATTGTCTCCTATCAAGAGAGTAAAAGTTTCTTGGAGTTAATTTAACTCATGCAGATGTATATACAGATATATTCATTCCCTATACATGGGGATTTTGTTTATGAAATCAATAAAAGCCTAAACTCCCAACCCAAAACACTTCCAAATTATTTCCATATAACTGCCATCATACCTTTTACCTTTTTTCCTCAACAATTTCTTCATCTTATGAGGATAACACGAATTCACTTTCGTACCTCTCGATTCCACTCATCTTTTTCATCTGTTCCAGATGACTATAGACTGTAAGAGACATCCACTTTTACTTTTGCTTTCTAGACCGGTGGCTCAAACAATGTTTTGCAGTAGGAAAAATGGCTTGTACTTCCTTGTGCAAGCCAAGTGGTACGGTTATTTTAAACCATTACTGCATTGTGATATTTATGTTAACTGTGGTATAAAATTACATATACTTAAGATAGAGGTCATTTTATCGCCGAGTCTACACAATAATCTGTTTATATCAAACAAAACACTTACAACTATTTGTAACTGACATGGATTTTACCATCCGCAAAAATGCAGAGAATTACACGTTTTTTTTTACATAAGCACTGAACCCATGTCAAATTGCTATGTTGGTCAGAGGAATCAAAACAGATATATCGGTATGCTGCATGTGCTTTTCAAATTACTTACAACCTACAACTTTGGCTCAAAAATATAAAAATTTCATCAACAAAAAAGTCAGACAGGGACACCACTGTACTGGTAAAGATATTCTATATCGAGTGTGAGGACATGGGGAACCACATAGTGTGCATGAACAGCAATGTGCATTCCCGCAGGGCTGGTTGTCAGCACCAACAAACCATGAGCAGTGACTGTCGGGATCTCTGTGCTTCCACTGGAAACACGAGGAGGCCAGTGGTCTTTGAACAGTCACTAGAATAACATTATGACCCTTTGAGAGAGTTTGTGTGTGGGTACCTGCGCTGTAGAGCTGGGCCTACGGCTCTCCTACAGTATATGAGGATATCCAGGTGTGTACGTGTTGGGAAGAGCCAGTACATCGTCATAGCCCAGCTGTTTATTGGCGTTAACGTTACTGGTTGCCAGCCATAAATATCTAGTGGAGCTCTGAATACAGCAGTTATCGGCAAGACCATATGTTGTTTTACTACTACAGAAGACGAACAGATCTCTTGTTCATGTACGTCATCTTCTTCATCACGCGCCTGTGAGGACTTGCTAATGTTTCCAGCAGCTATGGCATCAATTAAGTTCACTTCCAAAAATATTTTGGTTTTAGCTTCCCCCGACAGGTGGACATTCTAAAAATTGGTGGTAATCGATCAATTCTGCCATTCAGTGCATTTCTGCAGTCCTATCTCAACACAGGAAAATCTCATGACTCAGCTAACTACTCAGCACATAGCCCCCATGTCACACTTTGGCCAGAGGTCAGATACCGTGCACGAGTGAGGCGAATTGCTTCAACAAACAGGAGAATGAACTGCTGCACATCATCATAATGACATGCGGTCCTCAGCAGCCGGCCGCAGCCCTCCTGCACCAAGTGCCTCAAGTCTGCTGTCAACAGCTCTTTGAAACGTAGACCCAATTGATCATGATGAGGCTCTTGGGCCTGAGAGGCGACCGGTCTTGATCGTGGATTGTATGTATGTTTGTTTGAACAGAACTTTTGACTTTGTTCACCTGTAAAGGAGAGTAGAGCATCCAGACACTGCATGGAGACTGGTGCTAGCAGAACACCAGTCCGTCTGACCGTTACGTGTCTTCGGGTCTTTACAGCTCCTCTAATTGAAATCACATGCCGTAAGTGCTCCAAGTTCAAATTTTCAACCACAGATGAAAATAAATGACAGAATTCCTCACATTCCACGAGGCTGCACTCTTGTATTAAAACAAGCCATGCTTTCAAATACTACCCCCCTGATAACTATAAAGAACCCCATCAGTGAGGATAATAGAGCCCAGGCCTGAAAAGGAACATGCTAATTTGAACATCCGCTAGCAAAATGTAGGAGGGATGAAGTCCAAAATCAAGTTTATGTACATAGTTTTTGGCAGAAGCCTATTTAAAAAACAGGGAGAATACCTGTCCAAGCCCACAGCATGTGTGTGCACGTTTAAGAGAGCTTATTTCAAAGTCAATACAGCACAACCTGCACTGAGCATGAATTACAGAATTCAGTCAGTTCAAAAGTTTTTAGAAAATGAGCTTACTCAGATATTTTCCAAGGAAAATAAAAGGAGACGAGGTAGGAGAGTAGAGCAGGTATTTCGTTAGGCGAGATGCCTAAATTAAAGTGATTACGCACACTACCTTTCCTGACTAGGAGCTCCAAACCATAGTTGGGAGACCTCCAGTTTTAGGCTATTTTAGTTGACTTTTTAACCTGACTGGTAGCTGGTAAATAACTTTTTACAGTTGGTGAAAAGTATGCAAAGTGTTTTCACAAACTTTTTATTTCTTTACTGTGGCACCTAACACACAGCTTTTCAGTAGCTACAATACTGCAATGTTTGAGTTTATCTACACACCTTATGGCTTGACTAAAGTAACATGACTAACACAAATGGCATATACGCTTCTCTGTGGCTACGACAATGTGCCGGTGCTTCTTGCAACAAACCAGGAAGACCAAGTCACATTTACAGATAACACTGGACGCCGTTATTGTCGTCACTGAAAGTAAGTAATTGTATGTATAATATGGGGTAGAAAAGAACAGGAGAACTCAGGGTGGGACAGATGAGGACACAGAGAGAGAGAGAGAGGAGGCAGAGTGGTCGTGGAATGACAAAAAGACAGTAGTATCTCCTCACCCAATTCACCACCACTGCCATTTCATATTGCCCCCACAGCCAACCGGTGTTCAGCAAGAAACACCGAACATTGTAGCACAACATATGTATGTATGCACATATTTATGTTTTTTTCTGAAATGATTTTAGGTTCATATTTATGATCAGGAACAATAACTATACATTAACCAGCCTTATCAGTGCCGTTAAAGATTTGCAGTCCAGTGCAAACATTTGGCTTCTTTTATGAAATATTTGTATGCACACGTTTTGTTTTTTTTTTAATTTATCCTTACATACAAAAATATTGTGAGCTGTGTGGGATTCATCAATGTCTTTTATTACCAAAATAGGAAAACAAAATATCTCTTAAAATATCTAGAGCAGCTCGTAAACTGATACCGTGATGCTCACAAAATCTGGCTGAGGTTTGTGGCAAGTTCTCTGCCATGAAACAGCTTATAAAACAAAACCATTGGGAAATACCGGTTAGATATAAAATATTCCAACGGCATTAGCAGTTTTTAACACTTTTTATTAGGTTTACTAGCGGTTTGTTCTAGCATATAAAAAGGGCTCAACAATTTCCTTGATATGTGGAATAAAACAATGTTTTATTTACTAAATATTTTCCACATTAAGAGCAAAAATATAGTATAAAATAGGCATTGAACCCAGCCTCTTTAGGGCTGACATGTAACTAGTTACGCCTCCTGTTTCTCATCTCATAAACTGATTTTGATTTGTTAAACTGGAGTCTACATCAGTTTCTGTCACCTGCCATGGCAGGCTGCCATGCCCAACAATGCCTAACACTCTTGCACTTAAGAGCACATGCATGTTGCATGTCTGTAACACAGTGACAGCTGTGTGGTGGTACAGTAGTGATCTGAGAACACAGGCAAGCCCCCCGACTCATATCAGGACCTGAAACAGGGTTCTCCACACATCTTATAGCAAAATCAAGAATATTGTATTGGTTCAAGGCTGAATTTTAGGTGAACAATAACTAGCTACTTTCAACAAGATATGGGCATAAAAGCAATATTACCAACACAATGCTGACTCTAATAACATAATAAAAGTTTTGATATTTCATAAAATAAGTCTTTCAGAAAAAGGGATATTTCAAATCTAACATTCCCTTTCTATGCAACCCCACTGGGACTTGAGCCATTACTGCAAGTCAGCACACACACATTCATACACCCACCCACACACACACAAATATCTGACTTCAGCACTCAGAAAGATTGAATGACCCTAATAATTTATTACCGAGTTTCATGATTTAGCATAGTTTCAACAACAAGTGAAAAAGCACAGAGGAAAAGTTGTTAGTCTTTCTTGATTAGAGCAGATGTTTCTCCTCTTGGGAAAAAAGCTCCATTCATCTTCCTGATTTATCTTAGTGCTGTTACTGTTGATTAAATCAGCCAAATGCTTATTTTACCATGTATGGAGAGGCCACCAGTGGACTCAGGAGCCAGTTTATGTAACATTTACGTCAGTACTTAACCTGATTTTAGCCCAGCCACACACACAGGTGGATCACCCTGGACCAAGCTCACAGGTATCACTTATTCCTTATCTTCCACTCCAATATCAAGACCCCAGTTTAACGAGAAAATCCACATAAAGATAGAATTTGCATCAAGCTATTTCGAGAGACTGAGGATGACTCCACATCCAGACAGTGCCTGGCTTTGTGGGATCATATAAGTTTTGTTTGACATATTACATCCAAAACAGTTTAAATGTAGAGCTTCCAGCTGTGTGTCAGACAATGCGGCTACAGCCCAGTGAAATCACCACAGACGCTGTCATCTTGCCTCATCTTTTATTCCAATAGTTGCTGTGTATAGAGCAGCTCCATTTGTCTTATCACTTCAGTCCCTCACTCTGCAGTTAAGCTTAAGGACAGACCTGTTTCAAATTCACTAATTCTAACTAAATTCTTAATTAAATTCTGTATCAGAGCCAGGATCATTGTTGAAGCAAGGGAAAACCCAGTTTGGCCTCAGGGGTGACCATCATCAGGAAACTAAACTGCTCTGGATGTTCTGTGCAGATGATATGCAAAGGAATCGTTTACATGGCAAAAGGGTATCAGAGATTAGCGAGCTGATGATGTCATAAATATCAAATTCAGGAAGCATTTCAGCCTAAGAAGACAGCTGCTGGGCAGGAAACGTGTGTAAAAAGATAGACACTGACCACTTAAGGTCATGTTCCGGTCAAAATGTTGGGAGAAAGGGAAAACTTTTCAGCCAGGAGAGGAGCTGCGGTGCCACATTCACAGCATTGGGTTTCTTCAGCCTCCTCTTTTGAATTGTTTGACACAGAAAGCTTTAAATTTATAGGCCGATTTTGACATTCCTCAGATTTGTGGTTCCCGAGTGGGTCACCATCACGAGCCAGGTTGAAATGATCAACTTTAATATCTCTAAATAAACGACTCCGTCATCTTTTCATCACTTGCTGTTTTCCTCAGCTCGAGATCAAAAAAGCTGTGCAGTATCAATGCCACGGTCATCACTCAGTCTCTTCTGCCTTCTTCTTGAAAAGCTATGTGGAGGCCAACAGTTCATCCAAAAATCACTCTCCCTTTTCCTTTCAACAAACAATAAGATGCAATTCATTTTACAGTCCCTGGTAACGTCTGTTGGTATACTTACATTAATGCTTTTCAGATGAGTCTGAGCTCAGAAACATGTCTGTGTTCATCACATCCAGGCTGAGTTCATTTTAGTTCAACGCCGCAGCAGTTTTAAGGCATAGATATTGCAGTCACAGGGCTATTGAATTACATCAGATTAAGGAAATGGTTAGCTTATTTTGGAGAAGGAGATGACCTACTGTTTTACGGTACTTTTTCCAACTTTATACCACCAACCTACCTTATCTGTCACATTTTATTTACTCTTAAAATATCATGACTAAAATGTTTCCTCGCATGAACTTTAGCATCATTTGCATGGCCAGAGAAATCACAAAGCACTGATTGTATAACCTTATCAACAGGCTGGGAGCAGCGTAACAGTAGCCACTGGAGTTTCCCTACGAATCAGTTTTTAACTCTACAGCAGAGAGGAAGGAACTCCTCCATTGTGGTCAGGATGCCTCTCACCACCAAGTCTGAATCCAAACGAGATGCTGCCAAATGTGGAGTTGAAAAGAAAACAATCAATGGAGGCAGCAAATCCACAATGTAAAGTAGAAGTGAAACAATGCCCCATCTTACTCCCTGCAACAGTGTGACACCTTTGTTAACCACAAGCAGCCTGTTGGTGCTGAAATAATAGGAGGAATGGTATTTGGCATCAACGGCTGTGTGAGGGATGTATGAGAACCTTTTGGGTTTTTTTTTGATAAACCACTATAGTTATCAAAGGGTCAAATCACAGATGTGAAGAAAGTGAAACTCAAAATGGAGGTGAATGTTTTTCAACTGAAAACCTCTGGATAATTTTAATAATGCAATGGTCATGCAGAGGTTGTTATTACGTGATAATCAGCCATTTGCAGTATTGGCAAAAGTGGTATATTATGCACGTGAAAACACAGCACAGTGAATGCAGCACTTGATCATCCAAATAAAACCAAGAAAACCAATAACTCACTTTGCTAAAATAGTTGAATCGGAAACTACTACCTCCCCATAAATAATACAAGTAGTATATAGGTTGTATATGCGTATGATAGTGCAGCTATGAATCTTGTTCCTTAAGCAGACCAACATTTGAACATGTGTTTCTGCTGATGTTGATGAAACAAAACAGACTACACAACTTGACTTGGCTTGGATAACTAATGATTTAGAAAATTAACCACAATACATGGCGGCACTTCAAGATCTTGCATCTACATCATGAAATCAACATCTCGTGTTGAAAGAGCAGATCTCTGAAGACAGTGTGTCCAAACCTTATTTACTTTATGGCGTTATCCAGCCAAACTTAGTACTTACTAAGTTAACACGTGGCTTTTAGCCATCACCACAGCGTAAGCAAACAGATGTCAAATATAATCTTGGACTGATTATCAAGAGTTAATGCTTTGAAGAACCTTGTTTATGTGACATATTTTTAGACAAAGGCTCGCAAATTGTATACATGTAAAAATGAGGTTCCAGACAACTTCCTGAACAACATTCTGATCCTGTGAAAACAATCTTCATAAATCAAGTTTTAGTTCTGAGAAATGTCTCATATTTGAAACTGAACAAATGAAAAAAAAGCATGCACACTGTTACTGTTGCAATCAGAAAAAGCTCAATATTTTACACTCTAGGTAACATGTAGCTCAACTGTGTTTTATGCAGTCCATGATGCGGGCATTCTCTGACATGAGGAGACCATGAATGAGCACAGAAGCCAGGCCAAAGCCAGCAGATGTGTGATCGTTAGTCAAACAGTACTTGAAACTAATCAAAAAGATCCAGTAAATAAAACTATGAATCCCCAGCTGGTGCAGACCAACACAAGCTCGAAAACCACTTTATAGCCCGGAGTGAAAGGCAAGAGATCGTTTAAGCGTATAAGTTTAGGAAGACAACCATCAAGACAAACCACAGACGCACCAACATGCGCTATTTTCATAGAATTTCCACCAAGATGAAATACGTAAACAAAAATAGCAGACAAAAACGCAAACCTCTTGGAGGTTCGAATGCTGGTTTTGTTCTTTGAGAAAAGGGTGTTATTTTTTTTGCCAAAGCACTTTCCTTGTGGGTGTGTCAAAAGAGCCAGCACAAAAACAAACACTCTTTGAGAAGTTGTAACAGAAGGTCAATTCATCAAAGTTTCAGAGGATAAAACCTAGTATTGAGTCATTCTTGTTACAGCTGTTACAATAATGCTTAAAAGGCATTAATGAATTTGAGTCAGGCGACATTACAGGGCAGGCCGATTAAGAAATGACTCCACATCTAAAGCTTGCGAACTTACATCTCTGCAGATAAACATCTAATGACACATAGCAGCATCGCTCTGTCGAATGATTACTGCAGATGGAAGTGTTTTGCTATTGAACATTTGGAAGTATACCAGCTATTTTGCAGGATTGTGCTGCGTTACATAAGCCATTCCAGACCAGAAAATCCAGACCATAAAGTCACAGACACTAGAGATTGGGCACTATGACTGTGAAACACATTCCAAAAGCAGTTTGATTCAAAAAAAAAAAAAAAGAAAAGAATGGTGATATCCATCCAGTAAACTGTTTGAGAAAAGCAGCTGGGCAAATTCCTCTCCTTCACTTGGCAAATTACAGTTTATGGTGAGCAGCACGCCAGGCCGTATATAAACTCTTGCCAATAAATAGAAACAGTGTCCTACTGCAGACAGAAAATACAGATTATAGAGTTCAATACATGCCTCCATTTGAGCCAGCTTTATCACATTCCAACATTATTCATGAAAATAATTCCAAGGTTTGTGGCCCATGACATTGGCCCCCAGGGAGGCAGAATCTGGTCCAATGCCTAATGGAGGAATCTGTCTCTCAGATCATGTTCCCTTTTATCGTACTCGCCACTGCGTATTCATTTTCACATATCTGACGCACTAAAAACGACAGGCAGCATTCCTGCGATACATTTTAAGGTCAACAATGAACTATGGAGTTGGAAGTCGCCCTACTTTTCTTTGACTTTTTTTTCCATTTGCTTTATATTGCTTCAGTGTGCTGCACCATGCACAATGATTTGACCATTAGTTATGTGGCTTTTGATACATTTTTTTGTAAATAGGTCACTTGACTCCAACTGAAAATATCACAAGTGTTCTTGCTGGAGACACGTATCCTGGATTTATATTCATTCTGAAGGGGAAAAAGTATTCAGCAATAAAAGAGCAATATAAGCAAGTTAATGAAACTGGGTCGTGTAAGGTAACAATTCTCACTGAATTTAGTGACTACACAGTACTTGATCACTTTTCTACCTTCATACTTAATCTTTACTATACAGTATTGAAACTACAAGCCCACTGCACTGCACCTGCATGTATTCCTACCTCCACACCGCCCTGTGTCACCCAAAGAGAAGCTTCTCCACCACTACTACTGCACACTGTTGCATCTGACTGCAGCCACACACCACTTGTTGTAAGCAATGTTTTTTTTTTTTTTTTTTTTTTAAAATGCAAAGATTATTATTTTACATGGACAAAAAAAACTCCACACCACACTATTTTGTGTGGTAACGTTTAAATTTGGAGTTTACTGGTTTTGTTTTTACAGTGTAATCCTGAATCACTACAAACTGGAACCAAGCCCATTCCTCAACAGATTGGTGGTTAGCGTTATTTTCCAACTGGTCCATCCATAGTAATCTAACAATGAGAATTGGGTCAGACCAGTGGAGCAAAAGCCAGTGCAGAGCAGGAGGCTTGGTGATGACCCACAGAGGGATCCCTGGTTTGAATTAGCAAGCAAGGTGGACAGGAAAAATCTGTTGTCTAGACAACCTGCTGCACATGACTGTGAACAGACTGGTTCTGTGAGCCAGCTTCACTGGGAAAAGGCATTGCTTTCTGAACAGTCACAGAAATAAACAGTCATCTTATTTCCCGCCATGTTTCGAAGGTAAAAGTCATTTTAATTTTCGAGCTCTGAGAAAATCCCTCTGACTTACAAGCGAGAGCATCTCTGCAGGGCTCCAGCCAAAACCAACAACTGATACGCTACATTACAGTCAGAAAAACAAAATAAAATCAGACAAATACAATTCAATAAGCAGCAGGGGATCATTTTTGTCCTGCGGAGGGGCATAAGCCTTCACAGCGTCCTAATCGACCACAGTCTGAGATGGCCGACTTTTATTGCTTGCTCTCTGCACAAGCAGCTTCATCATTATCATCAGTGGCCAGTGGGGAAAAAAAAAACTAAAGTTATGGTCCCTGTGTTTCCTTCGTGGTGAATGTGAATCCATTCAGACTCTTCTGGTGATGCCAGGAACATTTTGTCCCGGGAGCACAAAAAATTCATTTGTCAGTTGGCGCTGGGATGCACAGAGCTGATGAAAGACACTGTTTACCTATTGTGCATAGCAAGCTATGGTGACTAAGAGGATTCAGCTGCTCTGGCCCCTCTTTGGTCACACATGGTGCTGGATGGGCGCCACTGAAAGAGGCTAAGGCTTGAATGTGTTCCCTTAAGGCAGATTTGCTGAATATTTTTTTTACTTTCTCCAGGCTGCTCACAGAGCAACAGTTCTTGTTGGATCCTCACAAGCGGGTGAACGGCAATAAATTGCACTGATTTGCACTCTTTACTGTACAAAGCACCTTTTATCATTAGGGAACATGGAAAATTGGAAATGTGGGAACTGAAAATAAGCGCAGTGCCAAAAGTTTGTCATCTAATTGTCTATTAGTGCTTGGAAATGTGTGCAAAGCTGTTTCCTGTCTTGGATGAAAAGAATGCGAGGCTGGACCTGAGGCATGGGGAGCTCTGTGTCCCTCAACAGAGCAAGAGAGGAGAGGGAGAGGAGGGAAGAGGGGATCTGGCCGTGCACAAGGACTGCCTTTCCTCGCAGCTGTATAACGTTACGCCCATCATGAAAAAGTTGAGCACTCTTCCGGCAAAAACAAATATAACGCAACAAATCATTGACAAGTGTGGCTGCAGCGGGTAAAAATAGACCCAAAACAGAGCGTGCAGGACAGGCAAGTAGCAACCCATCACCATTACATTGCGTAACAAATATACAAACAATGGATGCAAACATTAATAGCAATCCTGACCTCGCTAGTGTGAGCAAAACCAGTATGATCAAGGAAGAGCTACATTTGGTTTTAAACGATCTTGAGTGAGCATTATTCAGAGAGGGTGTCCCTTCAGCCCCTGAGAAAGCAGCCCCGGACCTGACAGCAGCACGATCAACAGGGACAGGATGTGACAGATTTTGAATCCATGAAAAGTTTCGATTGATCCAAGTCAAATATCGCATCTCGTCGTGGACAAACATCCGCTGGTGACTTGCCATCAGGCGCGTGCTTGATCTGTAAACACACGCCGGCCAGATGATGTTCAGTATCTGTCCGGCTAATGAGAATAAAAAGCGAAAGTGTTTCCAGACTCGCCTGGTAGCTGTTGCGGCTAAGCTAAGCGCAAAGCTATGTAGCATCAACATCACCACACACTGACTGACGGCCTGGACGCAAAAACTCAGGAGCCGCTCCTCAATCTGCGAGCCGCCCCTCCGCCAAACTTACCGGCTTTCTCCTGATCGTATCCCACGACAATAAAATAGTCTGCCAATCTAGCCATGTCTGCTGCTTTTCCCGAGATACACCAACACAATTCAGCATTTTTCCTTCTTCCAAAGCACAGCCATGTTTGACAGAAGGAGTGTCACTGCGCTTGCGTGCAGGAGCGGGAGACATCCATGGGCGTGGGCCCTGGAGTTTACAAATACAGCCCTGTGTCCCCAGCAGAGGCTCCAAAGCAGGGGGTCCCCACCCTTTTTTTTAACATCAGGGACACACTGACAGCCACTACGCCTGCATAATACTAGCTTTTACTGTGGGAAATGTATTGACAACCACGATGGGAAGCCTGCTATTGCAACAGTGATTACTGCCTGAGCTGCAGTAGGCAATTTTATTTATTATTTTGACCATTGCATGTCACTTACAATATTTAATCCGATGATTCCCTATTAAAAAAAAAAAGTGTGTCTGTGAGGGCTTGCTCCTTTTTATATTTATATTTTCATTTTAGCAAATCACAGCCATTGTGCAACCTGGGGTTTCCCTCACTAACAGTATTTAATTGAAGGGTTCCTCTAATCCTGACTGGTTGTTTCATTCAGACAGGGTCCCATTTTTTAAAAACTAAATACAAAAGTGCTCACAGATGCACAATTTTTTTAAAGGAACCCTTCAATTGATTATTGTTAGCCACATGCAATGGTCAATATAGGTTATTTCAACCCAAATTATAACTAATATCGCCTAGTGCAGCTTTAAAGGAAGGGTGTGCAACTTATTTTAAAAACATTTTTTTGTCATATTTGTTGAAATTCTCATAACAGCCCAATAACAATTAATAAATCATATAGTTAATAAAACCAGACTGCAAAGCATTCAGCCTGAATAAAACGTTTGGACTGCTGCCTGTCTGTCTGCCTACTTACCCGCCGGGTTAGGCAGCGGTTACCCACCCACTTAGCCGAAGAATGAGAGAGAGAGAGATACGTCTCTCATATATGTGTACCGTGACAGGCTCCCATTTAGTGGGCTAACATACATCTATGGAGCTTTAATGCAATAGATGGGAATAATTAAATTATTATTATGCCACATTGGTAGATAAATGTAAGCAACAAATAAGTGGGAAAGCAGTTTTGACAGAGTCATGTGGAATATTTATCATGTTACATTCAGCAGATGGGATTTTCATGTTTCATGACCCACTAGTCGAGTCTGCCACCAGTACAAAAGAAAACTGGTTTAAAAATAAGCAAAATTTCATAAAGCCAAGGTTCATTTTTCCCCCTTAACAAGCTGCTCCAAATGCAATAGCAAAATGATTGGTGGTTATTCCTATAAAAAATAATATATCTGTGTTTAACCCATTTCCTCTGAATGCTTTGATTTTGCGGTAAGCGCAACAAAAGAGAAATGGTGTCTTGGTTTCTTGGTCAATTAAAATGAATGTGGTTGTGATTTGACATACAGTTAGAGGGACAGGGCAAACTCATGTGGTTGGTACAAAATATTGAATATTTATGAGGCTTTCACTGGCAATAGCACATGGAAATCAGTCCTACAGCTAATGTGTGTGAGGGGAACACACAAACCACGTCACTGTCAACAATAGCAGGAACACAGCATGCAATTTCCACTGTATGTTCTCTCACTCTTCATCTCTCTTTCCAACATCTTGCTAATTTATTTTTTCTTTGTTTCTCTCCCTCTCTTGTTCCACTTATTGTTTTGGCTTGCTAGTAAAAGGAAGATGAAGACAGTGGTCGTTAAAGAGTTGAACTCAAGCCAAACCATGAAGAAATACAGAGTGGGTGTTTAAATATTGTGCTTATCATATCAAAAGAATGATGGGGAAGTCATGGGACCTCAAACAACACACATTCCCAGTTGACATATATTTCTAGGGTCAATAGCATTGTAATTATTATGAATCATCTTTCAAATTTGTGCCTTTGGGGTTGACACCCTCCTCTTCCTGGCACACATTACATTAATTGCTCAGGTTTCCTGCCACACGTACCTGCTCACACGTAGAGTGTAAGGCCATACAAAAGGTGTCAGTCATCCTACGACAGCAACTTCACAGAGGACAAGCAAAAGATTTCTATATAAGGAGCCAAAAAGCAGCAGCAGGATTTTGTTGTCATTATTGCACAATCTCCTGTTATAAACTCTGGTGAGGAGATTACTTGTTTGCCGGAGGCAATTATCATTACAAAGTGCTTACACAACTTTTGCTGTTTTACAGAACATGTGTTTGACATTTCTGACTTTTTTTTAGCTTAAAATATGACACCATGTGTGGAATGAGGTCGCATGAGATATAAATAGGAAGGAAGGTTCTGTGTCAGGGACTTAAGACGATAAGATATGATTTATAGGATGTTGATATGCTTGAGTGGAATGTCAAGTGTTGAGTATGTTTGAAATTATGTTGAAATGCACCGACTTTCGCCTTTACCGAAACTGAAACAAAAATCAAAACTGAAAGCATTTTCTAAACCTATTCTCAAACTATTCCATATTGCACCTTGTGGAAATTACAGCACTGGGATTTCTACACTAGTAAAATGAAATGGTTTTTCTCTGGTATTTACAGCATTTCATACATGGAATGAAAGGGCGTATGATTTCAATTATTTTGGAATCAGTGTCTCTGAAGTGTACATTATCTCTTCATAACAAAATGTTTATCTCTGGCACAGACACAGATCTACACACGCTGTGGGTCAGTGATGAAGGATGTGATACAAAGACATTATTTCTGACTGTGTATGTTTCGCCTTTGGGGCTTATTATCTACATCTGCCTCATGAACCCCACTGACAGAGGTGTTGTTTAGAGCCCTACAGAATACACTGTAGCTCACTGTTCTTTAAATATATTCCTCCCTGTGTTACTTTAACCTATTTATCTTTAATAAAAACACACATGATTGGCGACCAGTCCGGGGTGCACCCCGCCTCTCGGCCAGTGTCAGCTGGGATTGGCTCCAGCGACCCTTAAGGATAAGAGGTATAGACAATGGATGGATAAACATATATGGACGTGCCAAACGTGCTGCATGCAGGCTTACAGTGACTCTCTGTACTGGCCATCACATGGAGTAAAAAATAATGTGAGGGACTGATATTGTCTGAGAGGTACAGGCAGACTGGATGTCTCTCCCATTATCAACCACCAGATTCTTGTGAATGCATTCCTGAGGCCAAAAGTGAAGTCATATAACTTCAAATTTATAACAGCAACAGTTCAGTAGAATTATTTCTAAAAAATGTCTAAGCCAATATTGTTCATACGTCATAGATTGTTGTTCAAGTTCCTTTTCTGACTCTAAATTTATTTTTAGATAATTGTAAAATTCCATTTCACATTTATCCAAATATTCAAATAAATTACATGGTGAGTCTGGAGTCAAATATTTGCCTTGTACAAACAAATACATTGAATATATTGTGTTTACAGTTTGGCATACTTACTATATTTAATCAGTTACTCAATGCTTGTCTCCTTCCACATCTCAAATTCATCATTCAGGGCACTTCAGGCTCACATGGAACTTCACTGTGTCGGGGAGTGTCCTGAAAAGCAGATTGTGGAAACATTCCTTAAATTTTATTCGACACAATTAGCTAGTTGGGCTGAAAGGAGGGTTAACAAAAACTACAACTAACTTATGTTAAAGTTCAAATATAATGAGATGAATGTTTAAGCCTTTTCTTTTGTGATTATTTAGAGTTCTAGTACTCCCCCACCCATAGAAGAGATGAACAAATTGTTCTCTAACAGGGACAGTGAGTGTGGTATTTCACTTGCATAACTTATGACCATTGATTTGTTGAACATTATATACACATACTGAAGCAAAACAAGCAACATTTTATGACAATATTAAAACTTTGATATTGCATCATTCATACTGAGCTGTGAAAAAGTTCATGCTTTGACTCAGTTTAAACAGGAAACAATGGCTGCAATTACTCTCTGAGCTGTAAAACTATTTTTTAATTTTTGATTTTCATTCCTGATCTCATTACTTTGTTGCGCTGTTGTACTACATGTGCAGCAGCACAGCAGTAATGTACTGCATGGGGTGGGGGAAAAGGATGAGAAACTGTGTGTGTCAGTCAATGAGCCCCTCCCACCTCCTGTATAAAGGCTCCCTGTCTGGTGTGTAGGAGCTATTAGCAGAGTGACACAGCTGCCTTACAGAGCCAGTGGCAAATTCAAGAAACCTGTGGAGTACTCTTTTACAACTGATTCTACAACAAGACCTTTCTCTTCCAGCTGAATTATCAGAGAACTACAGGTATGTGCACTTTCTTTTCAAGAGGATATTGCTGTGATTTGCACTGCTCCCAGCTGATGGCTTTATCCTTGCTTTTTTGAGGTCAGGGCACAAGTGTAGAGACAAGGACAGGTTATCTGTCTGGTTATATAAGCAGTTCAGCTCTTAATGTGCGTGTCTGTGGAGGAATTGTCCTCAAGGTGTAAAGCATCCAACAGAGGCAGTACATCATACATTTAGCAATTTTTTTTGCTATGTTATGTTCTATATAATCGGGTGACTGAGTTGAGCATTTTAGTTTTTTTTTTTACTTTTGAGCTGAGCCTATTTTGGACCCCTCATTGGTAGAATGTCCTTCGCTGTATTGGCCAGGGGCCCAAAGCATGGTTGTTGGTTTACTTAGCTGAGCAAAATCTGACCTTAGCTTAACATTCTAAATAAATGAATGATAAGTGCAAATAACTTGGCTTTTGGACTCTTGTGTAAGCAAGCCCCAGTGTTGCATTTAATGGAAACACAGTGTAAGGGAGGTTTGCATGCATAGAGAGATAGAAGGAAATTAATGGACTTAAACTTTACAGCATGAATTAATAACTAACAAATGTTTTCTCTACTTTCAGGAGTCAAAATGAAAATGATCTTCCACTCCTTCCTCTATTGCTGTCTGATGGCAACAGTAGCACACTGTGTGGAACTTGAAGTGAATCCGGAGTTGAAAAAAAGGTGAGTTATCTAAAGAAGTAATTCACTGAATAATCAAAAGAAACCAAGTTGTAACAGTCTGTCAAGGCTGTGACAGCAGTTACCTGTCTACTGAATTATCTCCCTAAGACTGATGGACCTTTTTTTCTCCCCTCCCAGGCTCAGCATATGGCTAGGGAGCAGATTGAGACGGGATCTTGACAGCGTATCAGTAGAGAAGACAGAGGAGATGGAGCACTTTGTCAGACCAGAAGATATCAGGGATACTTTGCTGCCACATTCCAGGTAAGGCACTAACCACACAACCATGTGTGTAAATGTACTTTTGCTTGTCATAGAAAAGGAATACAAAATTTAAGCAGACAATAACAACTCAGGAGTGAACAGCATGAATTAATGTGCTCTTCTCTCTGTCTCTGTCCTCCAGCACTGACATCAATGTCCGAACCAAGAGGTCTAAAAACTCAGCCAACCAGTCGAGAAGACACGGTTGCTCGCTGGGCACCTGCACAGTGCATGACCTGGCACATCGCCTGCACCAGCTCAATAACAAGTTGAAGATCGGGAGTGCCCCAGTTGACAAGATCAGCCCACAGGGATACGGCCGGAGGCGTCGATCTCTTCCAGCGCACAGAGTCACACTGAGGCTAGAGCAGGGCAGGCTGAGGCCCGTGTGGAGCATAACTGACTCGCAAGTTCACAAGCTTGAGTCTCTCCTCAGACGGACATGAGCAGAACTCTGCAAGAGGAGCTGGGAACAAAAGCGAGGGAGTAGTGTCCTCTCTGCTCTGTTCTAAAATTCTCGAAATGCCTCTGACTGCTGCCAAGTATTCTCCAGTGCATTTTTTCCAGGCGTGAGGACTGAGTCAGAGCAAGACTGGCTGCACTGAGCTTCTTGCAGCTCAGCGATGTAGAGCGTGCAAACAACTGCAGCTGGCTTACAGACACTGGATGGCACAGCGAGGAGCAAACTACAGGTGCTGCTCTCTGCTTGGCAGGGGGAAAGGAAGAGTGCTAACACCTGGCAAAGTGGACACATCCTCTGGCTCAAAGAGGGAACTCTCTTCTAACATTCTGGGACTTTACACATTTCTTCCTCAAGGCCAGGACTTTGATAAGTGCTATCCTCTAAGGATTATACACCATGTTCCAAACTGTCAGCACTTGTCTGCACTTTTCCATTTGGACTTAAAGTCAAATGAATCATCAGGAAAAGACATCTTCATCACAATGCCAAACGGGAAGATAGGCTACAGAGCTCTGAAGCTCTCAGTTTATACCAAGTTTTGGACACTGTATAAGGGAAAATGCCTTAGATTCTGTGAGATATGTGCCAGTCCACAATGGATTGAAATATACTTGAAATTGTTATTGTTTGTATAAAAACATGTGCAATCTATATTTGTTTTTATTGCAGGTATATGTATATATGAATTCCTTTATTTAAATATTATATAGAGGTTACATTAAAGTACTTATGCAGATAGGACTATTTTTGTACAGGAAGAAATATACAGTATATGGGCATTGTAGCTATTTGTCATTATCTTTTGCAAACTGTGGTAATAGGATATCTGTTTTATAGGTATATTATATATTTGTAAATGTGTTCTATTTTATTTGTGTCAAAGCAATAACTTTGTTATTCAATAAACATTTTGCATACAAAACCTAGACCTTGTCCAGACCTCCTTTGCTCCTGGCTCTTGTAAATTCAAAGTGGCATTCTATTGTCTGGAGTTCACTGCTATAGCAAGACACAGAGCACCTGGCCTCTGTTAAGTGATTACAGGGTCTCATTAGAGCCTCCCCTCCTCTCACTACATTCCCCTAGTTATGACACCCCCCCCCCTTCCCCTCAGAAAAAGGGCAGACAGGGTGCCAGGCGCATTCCTGCTTGGTTCAGCTCATATTTGTTTGGCTCACCCCACACCACAGACCAGCCCTAAAGCCATCAGAGGAGGCTGAGCTCCATCTGTATTCAATGGTAGATGGTTGGGACACAAGAAGGCTGATGCGGGGGGTTCCGGCCTTACATTCCTGCGAAAGCATCGCAAAAACGGGTCCAAAAAAGCACTGATCATGACCTTCACATTCAAGTGGCCCCCTGAGACTGAACAGCACTGAAAGGCTGCAGACATCCTTCCTTGACACATTATCACGCCTTCTCTCAGACTACACCACCTGCGACATGTACACAGATTTCTCTTTTGGCTGTATTCCTTTTCTCTCTTCAGACCAGTCCCACAAAGGGCACAACTCTCAACAAGGCACTTTGATAATCTACATACAGTAGTTTAAACACTTCACAGAATGACAGGCCATCAGGTCAGACTGAGGATATTCACATACGCAGATTCACTACAATTAAAAGTCAGGAATTCAATAATGGTATTAAGTAAGTCCAACTAACTGGATCCTTAGGGTAGGATATTCATTGCCACTTGTTTCACGTCCCCAGTGCTCATTACTAGCACGTCTATCAGCTTTTCCTTCAAGCACTAATTGGATATTCACTTGGCTTTTACAAACAAGACTTAGTGAAATCATCCAGGAAATGAGCGATAAGCCTGTGACTGAATTCAATTATGTATGGCCTTAGTTTTTTGTAAAGCCCAAAGCATTTTATACCCATTTAAAATGTGATGATTAGAAATTAGAAGTGTTGGCTGGAGATGGTGTCTGCTTTTGCTTTAATTGACCAGAAAAGCCAATTACAGCTTTGCAAAACTTTGTATTATGTTTGTGTGCAGGAGAAACAGAGTGAGCTTCAAAACTGTAATTGTATGTTCTCTATTGCCATCTAGTGAAATTGGATGGGTAAAACTGCAATATTTGTGCTTGTGGTTGTGACTTATTGGATAAGATGAGATAGCAAAATCTAAATGTACATCTCATAAATAATAATTATGCATTTTCGAAGTTTATTTTCATCTTGATAAAATACAGGTAAGGCATTTATGCGTTCACTCACATTACACAGTATACGCAGTTTTGCACTTTCATAGATTGCAGAGGTGTTTAACTGCATTCGCAAAACACAATCATTAATCAGCAGAACACAAGTATGCTCATGGTTTACTGCTGTGTTTGTTTGCAGCCTGTTCTTTTGCATGGAGAGATTTATACTTATAAAATGAGCTTCCAATGTTACCACAATAAAACATGAAGATGTGGGCGGCTTATCTCTTTCTGATATTGCGTAATGTAGGCATAGCTTCTGTTACATTAAATCAGAACATTGCACAATAGCAACCACATGTCAGTAACACAACACCTGTCCCACTTATGGATGAATGTCATGGGCCATCAACAAATACTGCAAAGTAAAACAAAGTGATGTGCCATCTAGTGGCTGATTAAATTATGTGTGTTTCTACATTTTGAATGGGGATTTATTTTCAACACTAAAGTCTCATTGTGGAAAATTAAATAAATATTAAGTAAAGAAAAAGCACAGTGTTTCTCACCACGGTCAAAGCAACCTAAGAATAGACTAAATGGATCTGGATCTGGCCCACTGAGTGTACTAACTATGTGAAGGTGTCAGTAAGCCAATCAACTGGGGACGCCAGTGACGTGATGATGACATCAAGAAACTGAGCAGCATTCAAGTTGAACCAATAAAAATAATACCCACTTTTCAGGACTTACTGTATACTAAGCTCCCAGCCTTTCTTACTGCTGTGGTGTAGCTATATTTCACCTGGATTATTTGTTGGACCTGCTCTTTCCAGCAGGATATCAGCTAAAATGCCTTCACCATTGTAAATGTATTTGCAAAATGCAGCTGAGTGAAAATGGGGTATCTGGAAAATACCCATCAGGAATTCAGGTATTAATAAGAGTTATACTAGTTATACTGTTTGTGGTCACTGGTCACAGGAGAGGAGAGGAGAGGAGAGGAGAGGAGAGGAGAGGAGAGGAGAGGAGACAGTTGATATATCAATCAGACAACTCTGCTGTCAATCAAAATGATATAGGCCCAGAGCTAAGAGTCAGTCCTCTGTAGCAGACTCTAAAAGTACCCTGACAGCCTGGGCTGAGAGGATTAGCCTCATAATCTCAAACACTGTCAGGCTAAATCCGGGACTGTGGGCCCCCTGCTGCTTATGACCACAGCAGTAAAGCAGTAAGACTGTGTGAGCTATTCATTCATGCTGTACTACTAGACTGCTTATTCTGCTCTGCTAAGGTATCAGAGAAAGTGCCTTGATCTGTCTGGGAGACTCTTGCCAGAGACTGGTGTTACCAATGGTACAAACAGATTGGACTGGATGTACTCTAATTGTCTTAAACTTAGTTGAGGGGCTGCAGTTAAAGAGAAAGAAGTGAGAAGAAGGTTTTCACGCTTTGAAACAAATAAGTCTACCGAATGAAAACTATCATATTATTTGTACATTTATTGCTCATCTAATCCAAAGAGTACCCTTTTACATTGTTGTTATTATTTGCTAGTCTGTTCATGTCACATCTTGGGGAGATTAGTCTCTAAGAAAGAAGAGTAAAGCGAGTAAAACACTGATATTTTACATATTGACACATAATTGGATGTAATTCTTCACTAAGTGCTGCCTGAAAACAGCTAAATGACAATGACAGCTGACTTCAGCATTTGCTCAGCTGATGTCCTCGTACAAAGCTGTGGCAATGAAGGAGTTAAGGATGGAGTGATGTGCACTGCAGGGTGGTGGATGAGATATCATATACTCCAGTCACAACAAGAGCACAGCATGACTTCGATGTTTCTCTGAGGGAACTTCAGACGCACATCAGAGACAGTAGAGCCTGAGGAGGTGAGTGGACTTATTTGACATATTAGTGGTCTAGAGCCAGTGATGACCATGGATTGACTATGGGAGTCAGGCCAAATCAATTTTGTTTATGTAGCCCAATATTACAAATTAGCCCAAGGGGGATTTCAATCTTTATATCTTGCAAAAAAAATATTCTTGATTTAGAATTATATGCTGTGGTTATCTTGTGCATCAGTATCAAAACTCATTAGTTGGTGCCAAAAATTACACACCTAGACTCCAAATGTATCTGACAAGTGTTAGAGTAGCTGTAAGGGAGGATGCTTTGCATTCATGGGTGAGTGCTCTTCCTTCACTTTTATCTTTATTCCTCTCCAGGCCCAGTCACAGCCAAAGATGAGAAGAGGAGAAACGCCCCTTTTAAAGCAGCAGTCAAATCCTTGCTTGGGAAAGAGTGAGCTTCTTTTCTTTCCCCTTCTCTTTGCTATCTCTATGAATTGTAAATGGCTTTCTCTTGTGTTGTTGACCTTCCTCTCAGATATGACTTTGTCAAAGAGCCAGCTTGGGGGCTCAGCCAATAACAGCAGTGACGTGTCTGAGAAAAGCCAAAAAAAGACAAGATAAAGACAGCAGAACATGGCGAGCTGGGTCTGAGATAATGGCCTCTGAGGGCCTCCTGTGGGATTTACACAGTGAATGGGAAATAATGAATGATGATCCTTATTCTCCAAATTAACTGCGGAGATGATATGGCCACTTCCACATTTCCTCATTTACAGTGCTTTTAAGCACACTCACGAACACGAGCGCGCACACACCCACATTAGCACAGCCAAGAGTGAGCACCATTAAGACACTCCCCACATTAGTGTCTAGTAATGCTTTCTGGAGAGCTACACCATAACGCTTTCTCAGCCATCTGATCTGATGATTCCTAAACCAGACACTTTGATCAATAAGATAAAGCCTCCTGTGATGCTAAATGAAATATTCTATTAGGGTGCCCTCAATACATACCGATTTTTTTTTACAATTTCAGATTGACTGAGGAAAATCATGATGTTTAAAGCATCCATTCGCTAAATGTGAAAAGTGCAGTTTAAAAGAAATAAACACTGATGTGTGATTATAGCCACGTGTTGCAAATGATAAACTCATGAATGAGTGTAACTCTCTAGAGAAACGAAGCACGCAGAGATGCAGCATGTGCAGCATCTGTCGACTCTCTGCCATGTTGCTGTTTTACTTCAAGCAACCTGACGACTCGTACAACACAAGCCGATATGATATGAACTGAAATTAAGAAAATACACCTGGTTGTTTAGAAGAATTGTTGGACCTCTGTAGATGCTTTAGATTTGATAATAAAAAATAATGAATTTATAGTCAATAAATTCTTTAATTGTTGATCAATTCAGGGGAAATGCTGCACTATAAAATCTGTCACAGCCTGTGATTTTATCGGCACTCATCTGGGTCCAAGCAATGGTGAGGGTAAGGGCATTTTTATTATGAGAGTTTAACAGCACCAGAATCATACAATATGGAGATTATTTTATCACACTGACTGCTAGAGGAGCATTCTCACCATTAATATTAAGGGTCAGTCTAGCCACTTGGTTATAAATTGCTGTGACAGCAAGTGTAGACATATAAATAAAATGCATTATGCTGTGCAGCCTCACTTACAGATAACAAATAGTTTATGGGGTCAGCTGTCTTTGCTATCACACAAATGTGAGTTATAATTTCAGAGTGTAAAGTAGCCTAATGTCTTCTGTGAGCAGTTATTTGTTTTTAAAGTGACTTTTGCCAGGATTATATGTATTTTCAAACAGACAAGGACTAGACCATGGTCAGAACCAAGATAAAATAGTACTAATAAACAAGAGAAATAAAATAAATGGGCAAAGGCTGCTAGCCTCACTGGGGTAAAATGAGGAGCAGCTTGTGAAGCAGTTTACTGAGTGAAAAGGACAACTGTGATGACTACCTGGTTGTGATGCCTCTTTGACACTGAAGTGTCTCTCTATGTGTGCACACTGTACAATGTAAGTGCAAGCGTGAGCAACAGGAGTGCTATTTTGTTTGAGTGTTTGAGTGCGTGTGTGTGTCTAAGAGAGAGATAAACAGAGCAGCAGAGAGCAGGCTCCATCTGCTCTGAATGAGGCCCTCTCTTTGTTGACAGCCAGTTTTGTCATATTCTCAGGATTAGTAGCTCTGTCAACATGATGCCACTGGCTCCTTAAAATAGAGAGCAATGGGCAGTCAGGAAAATAAAACTGTAGTTGTGTGCCTCGGTAGACTCACAGACGGTCTGAGTCTGATCCAGATACATGCAGAGAGAATCCCTCAAGGTGCCACAGAATCTGTACAGAGAAGACAACACCTCCAGCTATGGCTCTGAGCATCACTGAAGGTAAGATGATGAGAGGCAAATCAGTGTAATACAAGATAATAGGCAAAATGGTTATGAAGTCAGGTTGCAGTACTGGCTCTTCTCTGCATCACTGCACATCTGCCATAACTGAAGGCACAGGGTCAAAATCTGACAACATCTGTGGTGACTCTATGACCTAAACGAGAGTTTGCAAAAACCTAAATTAATTCTAGAAGAATTAAAGTAATGTTGACTTGATGCACAAATGGATAAATGAATAAAACAAAGTTATATCAAATACACAGGTAACAGGTAGCAGATAACTACTGTGTACAGATACATTTTACTTTCTTTTTCATTTATTGCATTGATTTTCAGCAGGTTAACAAAAAGGCTCAACACTTCCTGCAATACTTCTTGTTTACAAAGCTTTTTTTGTCTGCAGAAAAACTCCTTTTTTCAGCCATGACATGCTCTTGACCCTGGTTGTCATGGTAACAGTCAAAGAAAGCAGACGTTCAGGCAGGGAGATAAATTGAGACTAAATACAGTCTGTGCTCAAAAGGTAATTTATCCGTACCTAATTAAGCTAAAATACCAGTCAAAGCTTTTGTAATGAATTTACCAACAGCGACATCCCGACAGGATGGGTAAAGTTAAAGTTAAGCCTCAAATAAAACGTGTCCAAAGGAAAGAACATGCTACGAATAGAGGTCAGTAGCTAACCACAATACAGTATCTAATATAATTATTTAGCTAAATGTTAACATTGCATATATTGTACCTAACTTTAGCCAGTTTGTTGGTTTAAAACTGCACCGTACTTTCCTAACAAAAAAAAGGATGCAGCTAACCATTAGCAACTTTACCGTTAGCATTGAAGTAGTGCTAATTCATTAGCTAATGTTAGGCTAACATTAGCCGCGGACTGATTTTAACAATGTGTGGATAGGTTGTGTGATAATGTGATAATGGCTATTTGCTTTTCCTCCTCAAAAGCAGTCTTTTTTTACATTAGATTTCTGTATAATCTTTTTGGAAAAAGTTGATACTTTTTACTTGTAATGCTTCCCCCCCCTGTTTTGTATTAAGAATTTTTCTGTGATTAACTAGTTCCAGTTGTTGGAACTAACTGTTACAATAGAGCTGTTTTTACTGCTGTGTGTGTGTGTGTGTGTGTGTGTGTGTGTGTGTGTGTGTGTGGAAAAAGTGAGGAAAGTATTTGTTTCACAGAAATTATTTTGGGGTGTATGGGAGGGCACTTAATAATTCATAAGGCCATCATCTCTAGATCAATACAGCTTTGTGAGCCTATCCCTTTTCACGGTGTGCATGTGGTACCAAAAAGCTCCAGAGCAGCGGTGATGCACACAGCTGTTGTCAGGATAGTGTTGTGTGTCCGGAATGATAAGCTTCCTGGAAGCATCCTGGCAGGGCGGAAAATTGGCTTATATGACACTATGCAACATGGCCTTTCTCTGTTGTTGCTTCAGCACTCCAGTGACCAGCTCTGTATCCCGTATCACTGAGGATATCAACAAGACACTGTCAGTTCACCCAGGTTATCTCCATGCAGAAATAGACAGTTCTCTGTTAGACATAGCTGCTGTACTGTATGTGTCTGTGACTGTTAACAGATAAGGCACATCCAAGATTACATACTGTAGTAAAATGTTGTTTTAGTGTGTGTTTGCAGCTATACTCAAAGGGCTAAAACAGAATTACTGCCATTGTTTTTATTAAGGGGGAAAAGGGACTTCCACATTAAAGTAAATTTAATGTAACAATCTGACAGAAGCTATTTCCAAAATGTCATTGTGCTGGTACACAACTAAAAATACTTTCATCTTAAGTACTGCGGTATGATGGATACTCATACCGCATGAAAGAGTAGAGAATGAATGAAAAAGTACAACAAAAAAAGATAGCAAACTGGAATACAGAGTAACATAAAAATCAAAGTATTTCCATTAATAGTAAAGCTAGGTAATGTAATATAGACAATAAATGTTAATAGTGGCCATGAAATCAACTGGGAGTGGATGTAAATTTGCTACAATTCTCAATGACAACCAGAAAACTTAATAAGAAGTGAACATGAACAACTGCAGCAACTGAATGTTACTTGAGCCACATGAACAATTCACACAGAGCTCTGCAGGTGGTGATGCTGTTCTGCAAATAGTTCTTGAATGTCCTGCACCAAAACCCTTAGACAGCTAGATTTGCTTGTGTACAAAACAGCACAAACTGGTCAGAGCAAGTTAAATTCTGATAAGGAGGGCAGGTCCTCTTTGTATCCTATGATTACATGTCATTGTCTTCAGGCATTTTACGGTAGCTTCTGCCCTGTTACAGATATGCCTCGTCAGTTCCTGAAGGTAACTCTGAGTGAAGCAGAGGAAGAGACACAACTGCTAGCAGAGAAAGTATATGCATCAGCGCTGAAGGAAGAAGACAACAAGGATGCCTTATCAATGTTCACTGTGTCTGAGGACTGCCCGATTGGACTCCAGCAAGCAAAGGAACATGAACTGCTTAAGGAGCTGGCAGAGCAACAGTCAGAGGAGAGTACCAAGAGGTAGGCCCTGCTACTGGACAGGCACCAAATCACAGATGATGTTGTCATCAGTCGAATCGATGTCACAAATGATCCTAAGACAAACAGTTGTATGATGACTTAGGGAAAAGTTACGCTCTCTTACATTAGTTATGTTGCTAATTTTGCAGGAAGAAGAGCTTGAAGATGATTCGCTCCCAGTCACTGTCCCTGCAGATCACAGTAAACACAGACTGTACGCGGTCAGTGGCAGTTACACCATTCCTGTCCCCGAGCTCCACCTGCTCGTCAGTGCCAGAAAACTGCCCTGATTACCAGAGGGTCACTATTAGTGGCGATTACTGTGCAGGAGTAAGTACTATAAACAGGGACATTACTGGTGCACATCACAGTTAGAGAACTCTGCATACTGTAAGTTCTCATCTACTGATGTAATCCATGATATATTTTTACAATTACCAGATAACTTAGATAAGACATTTAAGATTAAAGTATGTGTCATGTCCATTCCCCTTTCAGATCACAGTGGAGGACTATGAACAGGCAGCCAAAAGTCTGTTTAAGGCCCTACTTATTCGTGAGAAATACTCAAAGCTAGCCTATCATAGATTCTGCAGAACCACGGCGCAGTTCCTCCGCAGTGCTGAGAACATGAGATGGAGCGAAGAAGACGAGGTTCTACCAGGTTTGAAGTGTACATCCATTACAGTATTTGAAACACTCACTGATGCTTTATTCTGGCTTATGTTACATTAACAGAACAATGTTATGGCCACCAGATATGTGCCCGCATCCAACAGATGGAGAAGATGCCTACAGCACGGAGAACATCCCAGACAATCTGAACTATGAACTGAAGATGAAGGATGGGATAGTGTATGTGTATGACAATGCCAAGGCTCTGAGAGAGAACCAGCCTCATGACCTTCCTTACCCAGACTTAGAGACCTTTGCAATAGACCTCAGTCATGTGCTGGCAATGATCGCAGATGGGCCCACGTAAGTTGTCAAAACAAAAAGACCCCACAGCTATGCTGGCTGAATAAACAGTCCTGGTTGTAAAACCGGTTGTTGCCATATGCAGTGCAACACTTCCTAAACTGAGGTCCACTCTTATTCTCAGGAAGACCTACTGTCACAGAAGACTAAATTTCTTGAGTTCAAAGTTCTACCTGCATGAGATGCTCAATGAGATGGCTGAACTAAAGGAACTGAAAAGTGTGCCTCACAGAGATTTCTACAATGTTAGAAAGGTTAGAGTTTTATCCATAGGTGTTATAAAGAGAGTTTAAGACATGTCCAAAGATTTCCTATGTGAAAACTCTAAAATACACAAGACACAATACTGTCACTTGTTCCATAACTTTAACTATTTGTAAAATAAAAGCTTAGAAAAGCCATGAGACTGACCTTAGTCATTGTTTTTTCAGGTGGACACGCATATCCATGCAGCTGCCTGCATGTCTCAGAAACACCTGCTGACCTTCATCCAGAAAACATACAAGACTGATGCTGACCGTGTGGTGTTGGAAAAGGCTGGACAAAAGATGACTCTCCAGCAGGTTTTCCACAGCCTCAATAAGGACCCGTATGACCTTACCGTGGACTCTCTGGATGTACATGCTGTAAGAAAAGTAGAAAATGCCACCATCTGTTAGCATTATGTTTTCAAGAGTTATGCTTTTAGTGTTCATTTGTAGCTATATTCAGGTAGTAAATTAATGTAGTCCTCACTTTTATCAGAATGTGACTATATACAGTTTATTATGTTCCTTTCAAGGCATAAATGGATGTGAATTTGATGTCTGATACTCTCACTGCCTCACATGTCACTTCATTTTACTGCCTGTGCAGGTAAATACCAAGATAATTTTCCATGATTGACCATTTGTCATTCATACATTTTATAGGGGAGACAAACCTTCCACCGGTTTGACAAGTTCAATTCAAAGTATAATCCGGTGGGAGCCAGTGAGCTTCGAGAGATCTTCCTGAAAACGGACAACCTCATTAATGGAGAGTATTTTGCTCGCATCACAAAGGTATCATATCATCATAATTCTGCATTTCAAGTCAGAACTAAAGCAGAGATAGTTTAACACACTCCAAATCTCACTTTTACAAGGAAGTGGCCCATGACCTGGAGGAGAGTAAGTACCAGCATGCAGAACCACGCCTTTCCATCTACGGACGCTCTCCAGAGGAATGGGACAGTCTGGCTAAGTGGTTTATTCACCACAGAGTGCACTCTCCAAACATGAGATGGGTCATTCAAGTGCCCAGAATATAGTGAGTGCTCAAGCCTTAAAAAAAAAGTTTCTAATTTAAAAGAATTTCTTAAAAATATAAAGATAACCGTGTTTTAATGTGTTTCAGTGATATTTTCAAGTCAAAGAAGCTGGTACCTAACTTTGCCAAGATGCTGGAGAACATATTCCTTCCTCTGTTTGAGGCCACTGTTAACCCACAGCAGCACAAAGAACTTCACGTTTTCCTCAAATATGTAAGATGTTGTATTTTTTGGGGTTAATCATAGCAAAACCTACGTAGACCATTAGGTGTTGGGAGTTTTTGATAAATTGTGCTCATAAACTTGTGATTCACCCCTTTAAATTAATAACTTAAGTTCACAAAAATTATAATTAATTCCCTCACGTTTTAAATGTATACCTATACCTAGAACTATATATATGTGTGCGTGTGTGTGTGTGTGTATGATACCTGGCATCATAAACCTATCTCAGTGGTAAATAACTATCTAATCTTTTTTTTGGGTGTTTGTGCAGGTATCAGGCTTTGACAGCGTGGACGATGAGTCCAAACACAGCGATCACATGTTCTCCTTCAGGAGCCCGAAGCCAGAACAGTGGACGACAGATGACAACCCTCCTTACAGCTACTACCTCTTCCACATGTATGCAAACATCATGGTCCTCAACAACCTCAGAAAGTAAGAGTTAATGCTGTCGTCCTTCCAAACACTCACTTAGTGCTTTGCTGTGAGATTGATGGAGGAAAATGTTTGACTTTAGAGTCCAGGACCTGACGAGGTACTGTGGGTCCAGCACTCAGTGGACAGTTTACTTTGTAGAGGGAACATGTGATTAATCAATCATAGTGAAGTATCAAACCTTACAAGTACTGAACCACTTAACACATCTCAATATGCAGTACAGTCGATACCTATAAATACTCTCAGTATAGTGAATATAAGGACAAACAGACACTGTTCCATGATTTGCTCGTAGGTCGACTTATTTGTTGTCCTGTTGTGTCCTCTACAGAGAGCGTGGACTGAGCACCTTCCAGTTCCGTCCCCATTGTGGAGAAGCTGGATCAATCACTCATTTGGTCTCTGCCTTTCTCACATCTGACAACATCTCACATGGACTCAACTTGAAGAAGGTACTTCACACCTGTTGACAGGGTCATTTTTTACCCTTCTACACTAATTTAAGTGTGGTATTCAGATGTTGTCTGCAGAATTTGTCTGAGTAACCCATCCTACAGAAGGGTGGTGGGGGGGGTAACATCAGGCTGCTGCTGTGCGGGCTGAGCCCCAGCCAGAGATCAATAACATGACTGGATTGTTGTCTATTCTCTATATTTTTTGTCCTTGTTCAAAATGCATTACAATAGACCCTTTCTTCCCTCTGGATGCTTTAAAGTCTGGTTTGAGACCAAGTTTTTTCAGCCTTTGTATTTGAAATGTCCTGCAGATTTCTCACCATTAGCTCTCCGGTTAATTATGGAGCAGCTGAAAATATGAGAACTGCAGAGGACAGAAAGGAAACTGGATGTTTTGAATTTCCAGTGAATGGACATTATGTTCCAAAAAGAGAGACCAGAAAGAGAGTCCTGAAGAAAGAAAAACTGATGACAAGGTCTCATTGGTATTGAAATACAACCCAAACTGAGTTTGAATCATTTTGCTCAATGCAATAGCAAGACAAGTTTTAATCTGTGTCATTTATTCATTACAATCGTAATAACTGAACTTTATCTCACTGGAAATTTGGACAGTGTGGATAAAGTCCTACAAACTCTCATGTTACTGTTCATTATGGGGAACCTGGAACAAAATTTAATGTTTTAGATTTAACAATACAGTACTTGTGAATGCTTGTGCAGCCAGTAGGAACTGCAGAATAAACACAGCTCACCACTACAAAACTGAAAGATACAACTAGCATCTGGTATGTGAACAGTTGAAAATCACTTTATGAAAAGAGGCGTGATGATTCTCAAGTCAGAGCAAAGCTTGTAACATATACATAGTGTGTAACTGTAAGTGTTTGTCTGCCTGCCAGAGCAGTATTTATTTTTAAACTTCATGCTCCCTCAGAGCCCTGTGCTGCAGTACCTGTACTACCTGGCCCAGGTGCCAATTGCAATGTCTCCACTCAGCAACAACAGCCTGTTCCTGGAGTACTCCAAAAATCCTCTCCGGGAGTTCCTGCACAAAGGCCTGTGTGTGTCCTTGTCCACAGATGATCCCATGCAGTTCCACTACACCAAGGTAAACAGGAAACATGGTGTTTTATACTAAACATGGATTAGACGGATTTAATTCTTCTGCATAAATTGCTATTATATATTACTTGTGTGTCCTGATTCAAGGAACCATTGATGGAAGAGTACGCCATAGCAGCTCAGCTTTGGAAGCTCAGCACCTGTGATGTGTGTGAAATAGCCAGGAACAGTGTGCAGCAAAGTGGGCTGTCCCACCAGGTACACTGACACTTTCACACCTCATTTTTGCATTGTCTCTCTCGTACCAGGCATGGCCACATCCAGATTACTTTTAATCAACATTGATCCCACTTGTCTTATTTTTTGTTTGCAGGATAAAATGCACTTCCTAGGAGTGAACTATCTGAAAGATGGGCCTGAAGGGAACGACATCCGTCGGACCAATGTCGCCCAGATCCGCATGGCCTACAGACACGAGACACTGTGCAATGAACTTAGCTTCATAGTCGATGCAGTGAAGTCTGATGCCATGAATTCCCAGTGTGAGTGAAATAGACCTCGCATCAGACAGAATCCAAGCATGCAAGCTCTCAGTAATCATCATTTACCTTTATTTTTAAAAGTGCCAGTGAGTGACTGCGATGGTTAAATTAAAAATGAAATACTGTGTCAACTGTCCAGGGGGTACATCCCGCCTCTCGTCCAGTGTCAGCTGGGATTGGCTCCAGCCCCCCCCATGACCCTTAAGGATAATCGTTATAGACAACGGATGGATGGGTGGATATTGTGTCAGTTAAAAGCAATGCTGAGCTGGTCATAACAAAGGAGCCAGTAAAGTGAAGACACATGGCTTGGACGACTGGATGACTGATGGCACTTTGGTTCTCAAAGGTTTAGACAAAAGCTGTGGAGAGCCAGGCATGCATGCAGCTTGTCATTACACAAACCAACTATGTATAAACAATTGTACCTTACGCTCCATTTTGTGATGGGGGTATGTCATAAACTTGAAGTTTTACTGTATACACTGTACATCGGACATAAGAACACTTAATGGTTGAGAGAGATTTACACAACGTTGCAGAAGAGATTAATGATGTCTTGGAAAGTTCCCTTGTCTCTTCCTTAAATAGCTTGTTTTAAAGAGTGAGTTTTTGCGGAGCTATTGATATATATATAAAGATTTAGGAGATACCTAAGTTCATAATGATATATGCATTTCAAAAAATGCTTGATTGTTGCATAAATGTTGCATTTAAGTGTATGTTCATTATATGAAGCATCAAACAGTATTTAAAAAGAATAAAAAGTCGTCAGTCTTCACATTGATTGTATTGCAAACATTGCCACCTAGTGGCTAAAATGCACTATTTAGTATTCAGTCAGATAATTCAGAATACATGCACACATTTAACATATAAAAAAATAAATGCATTTTAAGTCAATTCTGTTACATTACTTTCACACAAACGAAAGAACATAACAAGGGACCCGTCCTTGTCCTTAAAAGTTACGTTGCTCATTAGTCGTCCATGGAGTGCTTCTTGAAAATATCTACATATCATCAGAAAAATGTTTAACTTGCATCATCGCCCACTTCTATCCTTTCATCTTCCTGAGCAGCTGTCTGGGTTTGCTTTATATTCTTCACACACGTCCACTCTTCTGTCTCGATGTACTCTTGCTGCTGCTTCCTGCCAGAGATATTTCTCCTTTTCACACAGAGACAGAAACAAATCAGACTAATAGATGGAACAATTACAAAAGGAGAAGCATTTGACATGCATTTCACATATCACTTTCCCCACAGTATTTTATGCAGTATTTTCATGTGGAAAACCACTCACATTTTGATGTATGCAAGGATGATTATTGCAATAAGGAGAAGGGCACAAGTTAAGGCGATGAGTATGGCTTTTGATGGAAGAAAGACAAAAAACATTAGTCAGACAAAATAAAAATCACATCCACAGATAAAAGGTCTTTACTGTCGCTTGTATGTTCTACTTTTCTGTACGTCTTGAATTGAATATGACAAAAACTTCATCCACAGCATTAATTCTCTTACCTCCAGCAGGGCCTTGTGCACTGCCAACAAACCGGAAGGGTTCTGCCTCACTGTCCATGGTTTTAGGAGCCGAGGAGGAAGAAGAAAGAAGGGAGGAGGAAGACGTAGAGTGCATGTTTGCTGCCTTTGGAGACTGAGTTTCCTCCAAGTGATCCATACCGTTCAAAGGGCTATCAGTTGTTGTATCCTTCAATTGTGACGCAGCATCTGTGCATATACACAGAGGCCATGAGAGATTAGATAAGCACTACTGTATTTAAGCTACATGCTATTAGATAAATGTATGTTTGTATCGTTCACATTCTTTTTCATTTGTTTTAACTCATTTGCAACTATGTTCTGATAGCGATGTAGGAAAATATTAAGCTATTTCTGGAAGGGTTTCTGCCAGTAAGGGCACATATTTAGTTTGTGTCTTTATTTCAAAAAACAAAAAAAATAACCCCCCCCCCAAAAAAAACAAACAAACTGTAAAATAAACATAACACAATTGTCTAGAAAAAAATTATATTCTCTACAATTATAACATTTCCGTGTAGATTTTGGGGCTACGTAGTTTTCCCATTAAAAAAAAATACATAAAATACACCAAAAATGTAGCTGAATCCAAATTTTTCAGTCCAAATGTCTATGCAAGAAGTTCTTAGCACAGCCAGTGTCAGGAATATCCATCCACATCAGTCTGAGTTAATACCTTTTAGATTGTGTTATTTAAAAAACAAAAAGCCAGCGCTGTATTAAAAACAGCGTGCGTGATGTCTTCAATCAATTCTTTATGTGTAAAGCTTTGAACAAAAATATGCACATAAAAATGTCATACCTGATTCATTAAAGCAAAACACATCAAACTTATTTGTGACAGAGGCTCGCCATGTCACCAGCCCCGTCTGGTTTTTGCCACAATTAAAAAGGGCCTTGCTGCGGGGAATGACTGCAAAATGTTCATCAACCCATCCAAACCTGAACGAAACAAGACATAACATAAAGTCAGTCACTTTTCATTACATTCCGCTGAGGTGATCTTGTGCATTTCTTCTCTGGCCTTACCTGCATGTTTCTAAACCTCTAGTGAGAGCTTCCTGTACTTGTGCTTTTGAGGCAATGTTCACTCCGAGGGACGAGCAGAGCATCCGGGCTTCAGAGGCATTGAAGGCATACTGAGGCTGGTTGAGGTGATTCAAGTGACTAACCTGAAAAACTCCAGCAATACTTTGGTTTGCTGGGAAAACTAGACACAGCACATAGAACATTTTCAGATGTCTATACTGTATATGATGAAGCAGTAATGATAAAACATAACAAATTCTACATTTAGGATGAGCAAATGAACAAATATTAAAACAGCTGGATTTACCTACCCCTGATGTGGGTTGTGTCAATACTTTGATCACAGATGACCGGATTTATCATCAATAGCGATGTGATGCAAAGCCAGATCGTATTCATGATGATGGTCAGAGAAGAGACGGATGAATGCCGGGGATGACGAGTGCTGCACAGTTTATATGTGTGCCAAATGACAGGGTTAAATGGAGGCGATTCTGTTCACTGGGGCGTGTGGACTCTTGTCATTTCCAGAAAGTAAAGGAAAAGGAAGAGGGAAGTACCGCTCACAGGTCACATCAAGAGCCATGTTCTGGGAGCAAGGCCCAGAAAAAAGATAAAACTCATACGTAAACAGGAGACAAAGCTACGAAGAGTCTGTGTGAGGCAAAACGCAGTGAATTTAAGTAAATAATGACTTAAACAGGATTGTTCTTTGGTTTAAACAAGTGATTTTCAGTGCAGTACATAAGCATTACAAGTGTTGGATATAAGTGAAAATACAGTTTGTACAATAATACTCAGAATAGAGCACATAAAAAATGTTGTATAACACTTCAAGCCCTGTCCTCATAGAGCAAGTGATTTGCACTGTTAGTGAGTGACATCTGGTAGCCTGTCCAAAATGATTTCCTCCCATGGGGCATTACTCAGTCATGAACATACTTATGATCTCTGGCACCCTCTGATGAGCCTTTGGCACACGACAAAATCCCACTTCCACAAAAACATCTCTACACAAGCCCTAACGGCAGGAAATGACGCAAAGAGTTCTGACGAACACGCAGCAGTGTTTTTGTCAGATGTGAGGTGTCAATGAGGTGTGTGGGCATAATAAATGGCAATCCGGAGTGACGGAAACAGACATGGATTTAACTTCTCTTATGGGTGGGGTTTGTGCATCTATGGTGTCATATTAAGGCCCTCTGGAGTTAAATGAGCATATGATGGAATTTTGATGTGTTGGACAGTGAGAACAAGAAAATCTGATTGGCATAGCTCTATTTGTTGGCTGGGTGCAGTGACTTTCTGTTAAGTTTCTGCTGCTGCAACCTCACAACAACCTTCCAACAGTTTTAGTCTATATAAACAAATGAGACATAACATGTTCATAAGTTAGTGAGCTTTTGAGCTACTGGCAGGTGGCTTTTATGACCTTAGGAGAGAGTCGGGCTAGCGGCAGCCCCTCATTTTCAGTCTTTATGCTAAGCTAAGCTAATCAGCTGTGGGTTGTAGCGTCAAATCTCGCACGCAGACATGGTGTTATAAATATTCTCATCAAACTAGAGGTAAAGAAAGTTAATTATATTTCACAAAATGTCAAACTATTCTTTTAAAGGGGCTATAATGACATTTTCATGTGACAATGTCAAAGGGTTCGCTTGTAGTGACGAAACTACAGAAGATTATCAGCAGCTTTAAGGAGCTATGTTTCCACTCATTGTTTATTGTTCCAGCCGGCAAAGTTAGGCTCCCTCTCATAGCTCCTATAGAGCCATCATAACTGTTACTGTCTGCGACTAGCCGGTGATGAAAAGTGGAGAGACAGCCAGATATTTCCCTCGGTGGAGACCCAAAACAGAGCTAAAAAAAGAGTGCATGATAATGTTGCTCAGTAAAACAAATAAACAACTGTTTGCTAACAAGTTTGACTTTGACTGATACGTCATTGTGGCTATACTGTACTTTCGACCTGCTTTTATTTTTCTCATTTGAAATGACTACAAAATGCTTTCAGCCACCTTTATTCAAAGGTGAAGGGGCAGAGCATAAAATCCACAGAGAACAAAAAAAACACAGGTAGGCACACATATGCAAAGAGGGTAAAAATAAGCCTCATGCCATCTAAACAGTGCTCTCATACAGGAAGAAAATCTCTCAGTGCTCTGAAGACACAATCAAAAAATGGCACAAATGAGAACCATCAACTGCAAAATATTGCACTTAAGGAACTACTTTGGAATGTGCTTATATTTTGAAGTCTTTAAATACACATTATAGAAATTAAAGAAAAAATAAAAACTTTCCTTTATTTTCTAAATATTTAAATATGGCGTCAAAATCTCTCAGGGACTTCATCATCTATTGGACCTGAGGGATTACACTGTAATATTGGAGTGTAGATAAATACACACTTTTCCTATTGTGGCATTTACTGGAAAATGCCATATTCATGATGAAAAAGTACCCAAACCAGAACATATCATTACATATGCATCTAACTTAAATATATTATATATATTTCATCACACTATATATAATTGGTCCCTAAACAGATTACCTTTTTTTTTCTTGCTGTAGCAAACTATCAGTCAATTTTTCAATCCAAACAAAATTATAACTCAATGCTGTTAATCATGAGGCAAAGGCAACATTATCCACAAAGCCTCCCAAAACGTCTTTGGCCCTCGAGAGTCAGGGTCATGGATTCAAGTGAGTCCTAGGGTGGTGATATGGTAAACCGACAGAGGGCGACTGCCTCTCTGCTGTTCTTTGGTTGTGCTGCTACAATCAGTCCAAAGATCTTCATCTCGCCTTGCACAAAGTTCCTCTCGGCTTACGTGTCCTCACGTCTGTTGTAGTAGTCACTGAAGAATGTGAAAATACTGATAACCAGACACATCACCACAAACAGCATCAGGGCGATGCAGAGAAGTCGCCGACTCAAAGAAACCTTGGGGCAAATCCGACCAAGAAGAACCAGGACCTCCTCCATTCTCCTGTGAAGACAATGACCTCGTAACAGTTTTATATGAATCCATGCATTGATAAAGACTGATTTACTACTAAACTACGACATCATTTGCACATTCAAAGGATAAAATAAGGGATTGAAGGTTAAAATGGATTGTTTATATGTTGGATAATGTATCGAGTGTAAAAAAGAGTATCTTTAATCAATCAGCATCATTATTAACCATTATTCACCAGTTTTTTTCCTCACAAATGAACATCCAGTTTTTTGGAGCTGTAATAAATCTCCTAGGTGTGCAAAATAACTCTTTATATTTTAAAAGTTTGAGGATTCATATAAATAAGATAAGGATTTCTACCTCGTCACATTTCTACAATCAAACGTGGTTTATTCGATGGAGCTCTTGATGTACTTTAACGACTTGAATGCAGCAAAGTGAAAGTTTGAGATGTGCCACATAGAGACGGACTGAGCTGTGCTCTCATGGTGTGGATGAAATTCAGGTACATGAAACTGTCGAAGCTGTCATTCGGCCCGCTTACCTCACCACAGTCAAGGAGCAACATACAAAATATGCTGCATATGTTTTTAAGACGTAGATTTACCTGGTTGTCTTTATTTTCTTTCCACTCTCTTCATCTTTATTTTTCAATTCAAGCTGTTTCTCTGCAGCCTTTTCCTCCTCGCGCTTCTCTTGAAGCAGTTTACTTTGCCTCAGTCCCTCTTGGTAGCTGCAGTAAAAATATTCAAATTTACCAGCAAGCACAAACAGTGATAAAATGCCTGAAACATTTAGGCTCTATCATCAGGCGGCAGTACATAATGTATAATGTTATTACAATCACTGTAAATGTCTAAATGTCTCTGGAACATTATCTACTTGAAAAAAAATCACCTGTACAACAACATGAGTGACAGGTCCCATAAATGTGGTAATTTATGATGGGCTACAACAATGTCATCACACCATGTGTGTTTGTGTGCTGTTCAGGACCAGGAGAGATGGCCTCACCCTTTATTATATGCCTCCTCCTCGATCTTTGCCTTGATCTCGGCTCTGATCTCGGCTCTGATCTCCTCTAAGTTGACTGAAGGCTTGGCTGGCTCACTTTCCTGCTCCGACGCACTCTTTCCACTGCATTGTTTCAGATGGGAAAGAACATTCAGCCTTGGACACCTCTACTAGCGCAGCAGACATTATAAAACTGAGAGGAGAGAGGACACATGTAGGTTCCATCACAGCACTGCGGCCTTGTCTTGTAGTGGACAAAGTGCAGCACTGACTGATTGGTAGTGTGCATTACAGACACCATCACAGGCACGGCGAACACGATCAGAAAAAAATGGAGCTGGCACTTTGAACATCTGTTATTGCTATTCTCGTCTCCTCACAGAACATCTAGCCCAGACACTTGAGAGCTCACTTTATAACCAGGATATGATTGGAGCCCTGTGCCTGGACTTTGTCAGACTCTTGCACAAATGTTTAGATTGCGACCCAGGATAGAATATCCTGCAGCAGGGTTTGATTATTTTTTATGCTTTCAGGGTTATTTTCACCTCACTGGGGCTTTCTCTCTACATCCTGAAGGTCACGCAAAAAAGCCAAAAGTCCCACTGCAGCACAAAATGCTTTTGATAAGAATGATTACAAGTCCAGGTTCCTCTTGGCCCATTGTTTTAAGGACTTGGTAGTGACCTTGGCAATCAAGGAATGGTATGTGCACATACTGTACTGCACACAAAGTCGTGTGTGTAAGCAAAACACCACAATTACACAAAACATACCATTCTGATGCAGGTTGTGCCGCCTCTGTAGCAGCGCTGCTTTTCACATCATTTGCTTCACACTAAAAGAAGAGTGTTGAAAAATATTATTACCTTCTAACAATAACATACAATTAACAGGCGTGATACAAGTATTCACATAGCTCGAAAAATAAAAAATGAAAAGTTAAACTCCTGCATTCAAAATCCTACTTCAGTAAAAGCCGCGTGACATTACATAAATAATGTTATTCGATTGTTAACACTGATACATCAACGTGAAAAAAGCATCTCACTGTTGTGGCTGGTTAAAGTGGAACTAGTTTTAACTACTTTGTATACAGTTGGGTAGTTTTATTCAGTTGTTTCCAAACTGGGGGTCAGGTTTCTAAGGTAAATCTAAGGGGTTGTGAGATGATTAAAGGGAGAGAAAGAAATAAGTTTTGCAATACAAATTTATATTCATATTTTGGACTTTTCTCAGATTTTTTTCTTTTAAGTGAAATAATGGATAATCTTGCTGGTTATTTGAATGAAACCATCAGAGAAGTTAAATAGGAAATCTCTTCAGTGCAACTCAGAGACATTTGACAAAGACTAGACATTGCTTTTTGCTTACTGTATTTATCCTATCCTCGTCACATGATTTTTAAAATGGGTTAAACTGTAAACTAAATAGTACTTTTAGCTGTCAGACAAATGTAGTGGATTAAAAAGTACAATATTTTCCTGATAATCAATAAAGCTATGGCTTCAAGAGAGATGGTTAACGTTTCAAAACACAATTTAACCATTTTGAAATGAAGAGAAACACTTGTAACGTATCAGGTAGGATTTGAAAAATAATAACTGATGACCCAAAAATGAACAATTTCATGATCGAGTGTCCTTCGATGAGTGTCCTGTGTTTCTAAGCCATTATTGACAACTTTCCTTCTGCAGTCAATCTGAAAGAGTGGGTGTCACTTCATTAAAAGCTTGAAATGTCTTTTCCCATTATTTCCTGACAGGACAGGATGACCTACCACGGCAGGAAGAGCAGCACCAGTGCTGGGGCCCACGGTGGGGCCCACAGTGGGGCCCGGGCCGGCTGTGGCTGGGGTCTGACCTGGGGTCTGACCTGGGATGTTCAGGAGGTTAAACTTAGGCACCACAGCCACGCTCACCCTACGCCTGGGCAGAGCCTGGACAGGAGACAGAACATAAAACTGTCAGTGCCAAGACCATAAAACTGAATAAGGTCAGACACTATTGCATGGACAGATGTATAGGAATCATGAAATTCTGTGCAGATGTTCATTGTCCCCTGATGATGAATCCTAATGACTTTGGTGAACCACTGCCTCTGCATCTAGTGCCACCATGAGTTTGACATTTGTTGTTTTCAGTGAAGTATCTTGTACGTGCTTGGAGCTAAGGTTAGCCTATGATTGCAAACATTAAACCTGCATTATTAGCATGCTCATGTTAGCATTTAGCTCTCAGTACAGCCTTACAAAACCTCTAGCATGGCTGCAGGAACTGAGGCTTGTTATAAGATAAACACAATAAGTCTTCAAATTGCTTGTTTTCACTGACTAACGGTCCAAAATTCAAAGACATTCAATTTACTATCATTTGATGTAGAGAAAAGCAGCAAATCCTCACATTTGAGAGGCTGGAACCAAGGAATGTTTGACATTTTACTCCACAGATTAATTTATCATCAAAAAGCTTGTTGTAATTTTCTGTTGATTATCTAATTGATGAATCATTTCAGCACTAATAACATAACTCAGAAAAAGTGCCTACCTTTCCAAGGGTGAGGGACATCGATCTTGACGGCCGTGGAACGCCATCATCTTTATAAAGACAACAAATGAAAACACAGACTTTCATAAGCACAGAAACCATTAATTTCATGCTGGGCAGCAGCAATGCTAAAAAAAAAAGGGCCTGCTTTATCAAACCCTTGTCTATATAAATAAAGTTTAAAAGATTTTCTATTGACAAACATGAAACCCTCTGTAGAGGAGAAAAATTAAGTTAGGTTGGCTGAGTTTCCTTCTCTGTGTTTCCCTGTACATCAGTGTAGTCTCACCTCCAGTGTCTACAGACCCTCCGTAACAGCGATTTGAGTTCTGGTTGGCCAGCTTCTTAAACTCCATCAGCTCTGCATGGTCCTTCTCGTACGTTCTCTTCAGATTTTCCACATATTGCATCATGACCTCAGTGGCCTTGCTCATACGTTTCTCCTGTTGCACCACGAAAAGTCAGGAAATAAAGCCTGCATTAAAATCCATGAGCAGAGAAACAGTAATTTCTGCTGAAAAAAAAACTGTTGCATGACCCAACTACCCAAAAACCTTAAGCACAGACAGATGGTTATTTATGCGAAGACCTATGAAACAATTTATCATCATTTGACTTTCTTTTCTTAAATGAAAAGTTGTCTTTTTAAAGTTGAATCATTTGGGTTTTTTGGCCACTAGAGGGCAGACAAGCTTCAAAATAATGTGACAGACACACAGGCCTGACATATTTAGCTAAGTAACGGCCTACTAACACACCAAGCAGACATAGATCAGTTCATCATCCCATTAGCATCATGTTTTTCAACACCTGATCAACAGATGTCCAATGTTAACTGACAGTTTTTCATGGTTTGGTCTCTTCAAATTCCCTGAGAAAAATATCCATCTCTTAACAGATGTTCAACTTTCATCACCAGCTTGTTTTGTCCAGTTTGTCTGTCTACTGTTTGGTGCTGGGCAGGTAGTGTTCAGTGGATTTGTCAGAGAAGAGCTGCTGGAAACAAAGTTGATGAGGGCTGTGAGACTGAACCATTGATTAAAATGGGCTGTGAGATCAACAAGCTAAAAGAGGCAAAAAATCTCCATAGACGCAAAAATTCTCTACAGTTAATACCTACAAGCAAACATTTGACAATATTATTATTGAAATCATTGAATCATTCACAAACTTTTTGAGGCAGTTTAATGTTTTAAGCATATTGGAATGCCATATAAACAAAGAATCAACCTGAGAAACGTCTAGCCATCTGAAATGGATTAAAAATGACATGCTATAGGAGCATTAATTTCTCTGAAATAGATAGAGCCGTATAATTATTAATAGATGGGCAGCAGTACAAAGAAAAGACACAAAATGGCAGTAATTCAACTGAGTGTTTTGGGATAATAAGTAGCTCAAGACCTTTGTACTGCAAAAACAGTAAATTTGCTCTTTAACTGATGTTTGCTTTGGCCGGCATGAGGTCAAACATGAACTCAGATAAAAATCTTCACCATAGTTTTTAAAACGCTGCCAAACAGACATTCAAGTGGTCTCAGGACATCCTGGAGAAGACAGCATCTTTTAAACAATAACACGATGTATATTTACACCACGCGCCATTAGCTTTATCTTCTGTCATCTGCACGTGTTTGTATAACCGCACCTGTCGAACTGCTCCAACTATCTCGGCTCGACTGGAGAGCCGCGTAGCCAATCGGTGCAGCACCGCTAACGTGTCTATGAGGCGCTGGTAGGACTCACGCTGCTCCAGGTTCTGCCACTGTGGTGAAGTCATCTGCAAGTGGCACAAAAACATCTTGTCACAATTCTCTCAAAACAAAGTGTGCATTAATCTCCCCTTTGTACCTGGGATTGGACTCGAACAAGATAAATATTTACTGGGGGACACTTCCAGGAAACATTAAGCAGATGAACAAGCACTAGAGAGCCACAGGGAAGTCTTCTTTTCTGGTAAGTTAATCTAATATGAACTGCTGTTTTCGCTGACTGACCTTCAGTGCTCCTTTGAACTCTTCTAGTTCTCTCTCAGTGTCTTCCTCTGTCAGGTTCCTCTCCCTCTCCGACTGTTTGAGACGCATCTCCAGAGTGTAGTTGTCATTGCGAAATGCCAGTGACAGCTGGACAAATGCATTCTGTGGGGAGGAAGTTCCTGCAATATAACACTCCGAATGGCACATTAAACAGCACATTAAACACAGATGAGCTTCTGGTGATGGCAAGACGCCAACTGGAATAAATCAGAGGAATCCATAGAAAACTCTCCCACAGTGCCACACAAACACATATGCAGGCTAAATGAGAGTCAGTGTGGTTGTTCATGTAATACAAACATGCATTTTTATTGGTTAACATGTGGGGGAGAATCAGGCAGCCCTGAGACCAGCATGGAGGAACAAGCTGTGATTTGGACATTTGACCTCTTGATGTTTTGCTGTTTTGATCAAAGTCAGTCTGCACAGTTTTCCAACCATCATGGACCATAGCTTAGAGGAAATATATGACCTCTGACTGTCCTGATACAGACACATCCCCTAGGGAACGGCGAGAGGCTGCAGCCAGAGCCTCACAGCGTCATTAATGTTTGCATTTTCTCCACAGGAAATCACTCTGAGTCTCTTCGGTCGGATCAGGAACAGAAAAACACTTTCCTGTTGACAAAACGCGGCCAAATCCAGGCAACCAATTTTACGACTGTGTAATTAACTACTTTGGTAACAAAACAGGTTATTATAAACACAACACGTAGCTAAAGCAGCAGTGAGTGGAACAATACTTCTGGCTGCACCGTTTGAACCAGTGGTTGGTTCAAACGGTGCAATATTGCACAAAGTAACAAATTACCGATGGCGATCAATTTTATGACCCACGTATCATGATTGATGCACAGGGTCAATGACTGTTTAAGTGTGTTTATGCAGTATACTGTATTTGTATACTATTCAGGCTTTTACCACCAAATGGGCTTTTAGTGGTTCGGTTAAAACACTTCTTTGCTTTCTTGCGGAGGCTTATATGAGAAGATTGATACTCATGATATGTCATTCTTGGACAGAGCCAGACTAGCTGTTTTCCCAGTCTTTATGCTAAACTATGCTAACAGAAGCCTAATCCAGCTTCATATGTACCATATAGACATGAGAGTGGTATATATCTTCTCATCTAATTCCTGGGAGGGAAGAAAAAAAGCGTACCTCTCAAACTGTGACACTATGTATTTAAATTGCAGACAAGCACAGACAACTGTAGCATGCATGCACAAAACACTTTAAATACTTTATCATGAATAGGAATGATTTGATGTTATACAGCAAAATAATGTGTGAAAATCACACAAACATCTGTGCAGATCGGACACCAACCTCAACTTCCTTTTCAGTGAGTGGGGGGGCACTGCAATAAATCAATATCGAACTGTTAGAACGGTAGGTAATGCACATGCAGTATTTGTACACAGTAAAACTAAGATGTAAGGACGATTACTTTTGAGCGACTAGTCAGGAAGAATGATGCAAAAGGTAAAATGTAACTTAAGCAACAGATGGTTTGTTACACACCAGCCTGGTAGACCTCTGTGAAGTTTGAGCTTTCTCAGCATCACATCTGAAATGTTTGGCATGGCGTCAGACTTCTCCCTCGCCTCCTCACTGGCTGAGTTTGTAGCGGGTGGAGAGCCTGCAGGCACATTGTTGCATAAATGAGACCTAAAGGGAATTAACTGGTCTTTTTCCCCGAGAAGTTTTGATTCAAGTCTCAAGTCAAATTTTTCCACAAATAGCAACTGTAGGATAATGATAAATACTGAAATGTAGCGTAACACAATTAAATAAGAGTCATGAAGTCAGTGAACAGATGTAATGTTACTGTACACAGCATAATTAATCTAATTGGCATTAGCCATCATAAGTCAAGGTCAAGTTTGGCTGTAGAAACCCCTGAGTGTGTTGGATTGAGAAAGGTTTTTTTTCACTATGAAGATGAAGGTGTTATTTGTTCTTTTAACATTGTCTCACTTTAAGGTCTCTAAATACTGAGCTTTAAAATTAAATTAAAACTGTATAAAGTTTCCTTCAAAGCTGTGTTTACTTTTCAGAGATTTTATTTGGTCAAAATTTTCTCAAATGTCGAGTCAAGTCTGTAGGTTGGCAAGTCTCAACTAAGTCAAGTCCAAGTAAAATCCGAAGTCCCAGTTTTTGTGACATCAGTCCGATTGTTCCAAATCTATAAATCTGTCTCTTTCCAATCCTACAAAAACCATAAAATCATGTCATCATTTCCTCCTCCACAGGTCACACATGCTTTAACAACCATGCCATCTGCTGATGGGAAATGAAAATAGCATTTATGTCTCTGTTATGAGGTTGTCAGTAAATGGATGGCACAGAGGAAAAAAAAACAAGAACAGATCATCATAATTGTCAGATTGGAAAAGATTTTCCCTGAGATTGAGGAAGTGCACACCCTAGATGATATGTACTGCTTAAAGTACTTTCTGTCTTACATGAATCAGAGGGTAAACAAGGACTGTTACCTTTTTCCTGTTCAGCCGCTTCACTCAAGTCTGGTAGCTTGGATCCCACTATGCTTTGGTTACGCATCAGCTTGTGCTCCTGGATACACAAACACATGCACGAGAAGAAAACATTTTTCAGTCTTTCTCGCATTTTACAGAAGGGGCAATTCACAACAAAAGCAGGCAGTAATGACCAATGCTTTACCTCTTTGATTTTAGACAGTTTATGCACACTGCCCGGCTGAGTGGGGAGGTCCTTGTACCCTGAGGATTTGAAGACAGCATCCCGGGGCTTGTCTGAGAAGGTATCCTCCGATGTCGAAGGGAAACTTGGGCCTCCATTTCTAGAATTAAGGCTCCCTACGGCATCCCAGGAAACAGCCCTCATTAGTGGGGGGAACGCCCCAATCGTCTTGATCTCTGCTGTACAGGGGGCCTGCTGGGTAGGAGGCCGGGGAACAGGCTTTGCCACCCCTGTGGCTGGGGCCTGGTTAGGGTTTCGGCCTGTCCCAGCTCCCTCATCTCCTTTACCGACTGCTGGAGGACTCTTAGGTACAGCAGGATCGCAGTTCTCCTTCTGAGCAGCAAAACGGGGTGTTAGAGTCCCAGAGGACACTTTCCTTTTCTCACTGGGCTTCCAATCCACCAAAAGTCTGTTGCCCTGAAGTTAGCAAGATAATAGCCATTAATAATACACTCAGCATTCCTGTTGTGTTAATAAACCTTAAATGTTTGAACTCCATATGGATAAAGAAGGTGGTAAACTCTGTCTGCTGTTCAGTAGGATGGTGATGTTCACCACCTACAGGATGTAAAGCTGATGGGAATGTCATGAGTTTGGCAGGTATTTGGTTATGAACCCAAATGCTGGACAACTTTGAATTTTGACAAAATGATGACACTAGCAGACAAGTCATTAGAATATATCCTGAGGGGAACGTGAATGTCTCTACCAAATTTCATGCCAATCCATTCACTAGTCGTCAAGACATTTCAGTGAAAACCACAAATGTAAACTTGACGGTGGATGACGCTACAGGAAATTCAGCGTAGCAAAGAAATTCATCCTCTGAGGAGCACGAACATCCAAATTTACTAGATTTCATGGCGATATATTGGTTGTTGAGATATGTCAATCTGAAGTGAAATGGTCCTTCTTCAGCAAATTCATTGATAGAGATTATTTTCTTTCTTTTTACAAACCTGTCTATCAGAGGTGCATCCGACAATATTTAGTTTGTCATATGTGTGTTTATAAGAAGAAATGCAGTAAGTCAACATTTCAGTCTGACCTCCTGATCCTCCGTCGTTGAATCATACTGTTCTCGTACTGAAGGAACCTCCAGATGCTACAACAGAGGACGACCAATGTTCTTGTGTTAATAAATATTGCTTGGACCAAAAAGTATAGGTATAAAGTATATGAAATAATAACTAAGAATATTAAAGTATATTGCACAGAAACTAGGTGTTGCGCAGACAAATTAGAGGAACGTTTAAAAACACAACAAACAAAACAGTTTTAAATGAAGAAAATGACTATGCATGAAAATATATGTGCAATTAACACCATCATGAGAGATGTAATTGTATTATTTAAAAGTAATTGCTGTGATAATTTCTTTACCTGTCCAACTGACTGTGAGCTGAAATGGGTGGTCTCTGAGGGTCCTGCAGAAAACAACCAACAAAATCATTCTACCAAACTCCTACAGCCAAAAATCAATAGCAAAATAGGATTTTGTTTTCAACAGTGCTGGAGAAGTCAGACAAAGACTGAAGTAAATTACCAGTTTGAGGAACTGCAGACACTGAGCTGCTTCTAGATGCACACGGTGAGGATGACGGTGTTGGAGTTGGAGAGAGACCTTTGAGAAAAAAACATTTGTGAATTAAAGCTGATCGGATTAGTTCTTGAATGAGTTCAGTGTGACTTTTGACACTTTTTAAAGTAACAAACAAAGTCTATATAGGGTATATGATATATGAGTGTAGCGGCGCGTGCCTGGATACACAACATATGACTTCTTACTAATCAACTTATGATTAAGAAATGATGTGCTATGTTATGTACAGTGTTTGTGTCTCTGTGCGTTTGTGTGTTCACTACCTGTGGGCGAGTCAGTGAGGCTGCCGGTGGAGCGGCGACCGCGGCGCGTCAGGAAGCGGTCGCTGACCTTCTTGGCCTGTTCGAGGAGCTCTAGGTTCTTCTGTCGATCCTCCTCAGAGAGCGTCAGCTCTGGCAGCTGATCTTTCACCAGGTCAATCACATTACCTGTGCTGTCTGAGAGAGACACACACACACTTGTTTTGATTGCATATTTCTCTACATTTTGACACTTTTACAACACTTTTACAATTACAACATGCCAAAAAATATTATAACATAAAAAATATCTTTATTAGCTAAATATCAGCTTAATTCAGCTTTAAAAGAACACATTGTGTGCTTTTCTCGAACTCTGTCAAAGTTTTATTTTATAATAATAATAATACTAATAATAATACCTTCTTATCTTATTCTCATATATTACTATTATTGTTATTATTATTATTAGTATTATTATTATATATTTTCCTGTCATTATAATGTCCTCTTATTTTTTATGCTTTCATTTTATCTGTTTCTTTAGTGGGTTTTTTTTGGTTGCCTTTTATTCTGAAGCACATTGAGCCTACACATTTTATATGGAATTTGCTGTATAAATAAACTTGACTTGGTATTTGAAGAAGATAAAAGTGGGATTCCTCACAAATGGATGTGAGCCAGTAAATCAGGTGATGAGGCTTGGCTGAGTCAGGGATGTTTTTACCCACTCGCCATCCACAGAAAAGGGCAACAAACTAAACAAAAGTAATCAGAGCAGCAAAAGCATTTCAGGCATGTGGGCAGACACACCGACAAATTTATCTCGCCAGACGCCAATGACCAAACTTAGTCGAAAGGTGTGAAGCTTCTTGTGTAACTACAGAGCATGAGAGCATTATTATGCTCTTATTCATCCTTAGAAAGACAGATCTTTCAACAAAATAAAATCAAAGTGGTTTTAACATTGCAGTCCGGTGACGAAGGCACTTTGAAAAGTGGATAATTTGGAGTGTTAACAGTGTCACAAATGTTTATTTAAAAACCAAAAAAAAAAGTTAATATATGGAGAATCATTAAAGAGAAACATCTCTGACTTCAGGTTGGTGCTGGACTAAAGCAAATGCTGCTAATGGTAACAACAAACTAGCTTTCATACTGTTGTGGTAATTATAGCTGCAGTTTATGTGTGGGTCTTTCTGTCTGTATATGAGTGTGTGTGTGTGTGTGTGTGTGTGTACAGGGTTCACCCACCAACTGTTGTGATGGGACCTCCAGACGAGTTTCTGGCCAGCCGAGCTCTGGGACTGTGCGGCCTGATGGAGGAAACCGTAGTGATTCAGACACACTGTCCTTGTTTACAGCCAAAAAGGAAAAAAACTACTTCAGTGTTTAAGATGGTGGAAGATTACCTGGCCTGCTCCAGGGGACGTCCATCTTGTTGGACAATAGTGGCCTGCTGTGGGTAGACGATCGTGGGGGCGGTCATGACGACAGCCCGACTCTCACTGGGTGTAGACTGTGACACAAGAAAACAACAGTATCAAAGTTAAAACAAGGGTACAGCAAAACTGAAATAGATGTATATGTTTTGCTGTTATTTAACAGATACAATATATGTGATGATGTGAGAATGTTGTGTTCACAGCTTGTTTCTGCTGCCAGTGGCCAAAAAAACTGCAGATTTAAGTACCCATCAGGTACTGAGTGCAGGGCAGAATATAGCAATTATATTTTTATATTAAACCAACCAGTATTCCTGCTGCTGGAGCAATACCCCACTTCAGGTTTGCTGTGTCAGTCACATTAAACAAAACTTACAACAATATAAACACTAGATTTTGACAAAAAGTTCCTAAACAAGACAAGACAATTTAGCTTATATTGTGTTTCATTGGTGCATATTCCCAAACAAATATGCAATAAATCTATTGCCAGCAAACAGTGAACCTGTGTACCTTTAGGGACCCCTGAAGGTGGTTGGCCTCTGGGCAGTTAACTGTTTTGACCCTGCTGATAATTCTGTCTTAACTACAGAGACTCATGAAACTTTAAATGTTTGTATCCGTCTTAAACCAAGAGACTTCAGTACTTCTCTAAATGTTGTAATAAACCTCAGCTTTGATTATGCAGAGAATGATGTAAAAGGTGGGAAGAAATAGGATCGGTCATTTGTTAAAGCTGGAGAACAAATGAATGAGAACAAATCAAAACTCATATTATGTTGAATATGGATGTCACAAAGCTCTTTACAGGAGATTTGTAATTGCAGAGTTTTCCAGATTGGAGAGTTGTAAAGCTAGAGCACTCACCAGAGACAGATGTTCAAAAATATTGGTCAAAAAAGAGGCAGAGCTTTAGAAACCCTGACTTTTAATATCTCTGTAGGTCAGGCATCATTAAATCATTAATCCTACATTTCCCATAAAGCAGTTCAATAGCTGCTTTCATTAGTCCCACCCCCCTGCAACCATTTCCACAGGCTAATTTGCATTCCTAGTGATGAGTAAACTGCACTTCACATTCAAAAATCAGTTTAAGTCAATTTCACTATTTCAAATATGTACTTTTTCGCATTTGGAAAACTTCACGTTCTTAAATTATAAGTTGTTTCATAAATTCCGCAGACAATTTAGCTCCAAGCACCTTGTCCAAACATTAAAGGTCAATATTGAAGTAAAAAAAGACTGAAAACAAACACTAGTGCCCTAAGAGCTCCTCTCAGGTCTTATCTTTGACTAAACTCCCAATAAAAGGATCCCCTCTCATGGTAATGCTGTAGAAAGGCCACGGCTGTGTTGTAACAAAGTTGGATACTTTTCATAGTGTTGGCATATGCCCTGAAGATTAAATTACACAGATTCATTACATTCTGCAGAGATATCTTATCTAGCCTGTGTGTTAATGAGCGACTGCAGAGGAAGACAATGTTCTCTGAGGCCTCCGAGATGTTTTAACACTTTGCTTTCTGCCACGTTTGGTGAATCAAAGTCTGAATTTGACCTCTTTAAGATTATATTCTTCATATTGTTGCGATATACTGAAAACTACACAATACAACTCTATCTAATAGCTAATTTCCATGTACTGCTACTGGTATGCTACTTGGTTTTGTCTGCTCGAGATATCCATCTCAGACGTTTCTGCTACCTTCCCAGTACAATGAATTGAATTTGAGGTACTCAAAGCATTTGAAAATGACATTTGAATAATAAAACAGTTGATATATTATAAACTTTCTAGTGTCCTTCCAACAAAATAATGTCTAAAAACATTTAAGCAAACTAAACATAGTTTAAGTTAAGACGTTTTAGTTAGACCTTTCTGCAAGGACAGACAGCATTTGAGAAAAATTGGGAATGAAATGCATTTTTAAATGTAAATTTTAAATTCAATCAAAGGATAACTTGCTTCTGGGGTTGCAACAGTTCCCAGATCCTATTATAGCCAATGTGATGATCTCAAAATAATGTCAGGATCATCAAGCAATAAAGTTTTCTCAGGATCTTAAAGTCAAGTCCATCTTTAATTACATAGCCCAACACTATAAATCACACATTCACCTCATGGGGATAAATCTGACATTTTATAGAGACAGGGCACTCACCAAACAGAGAAGGCCTCTGTGAAAAACCAAAAAGTAGACTCACCCAGAACTGATCTACTGAATTTCATACATCTTTTTAGAGACTTCAGCAGTGGCTCTACTGTGGGTGATTTACTGTAAAGGGCAGGCAAAGTGACCCTGGAAGACTCCAGGGAAAACATCCAGGAATCAGTGGAATTACAGATGATTTTGTAAACATCATGTGGGAAACTATAAAAATATAGTAGGGAGAGAGAGAGAGTGCAGAGCCAAAGAAATGAAATATGCACCAATTCAAATCTCAATATGGCGTCTAGAATTTGTGGCCCGGATTGTTTTTAACTTCTCTGCACAGCACTTCTAACTAGGATCAAAACAAGTGTGGAGTTAATGCAAATAAATATTCTCCTTTCACTGATGAAGGATTAATCAAATGCTTCTGCTGCTAAACTTTTTTTTTTTATCTTTTGAAGACAGACTTCTGTGGCAACGTTGAAATAATTTCCTCACCAGGGCCAAATGCATTATTTATGGCCAGTTTTTATGGCCTCACATGCTTTTGTGAAAAACAGGATATGTGCTACAAAAAGTGAAACAGTGAGCACTCACTGTACTGGGAGAGCTGGAGGAACTGTCCAGCTCCTCGGGGGAGTCCTCCTCTTCCTCGGGCAGTGTGGGCATGCTTGGGAGCAGTGGAGGGCGTGAGCGGGTGTGGGGGAAAACAAAAGGTCTCTCCGAAGTGTAAGGGACGTCACTGGACTCCTTGGAGTTGTGATCAGTTTGTTCAACAGGAGATCCCTGCGGCACGTGCTTCTCCTCGTCCTGGCGAAGCAAGATCACGCACACATGAAGATACAAACACGTGTGTATGTTCAGCATGATGATATATGCACTGAATATTGAGGGGAAACTCCTCCTTCACTGCCGGTAGTTATTGAACTGGTACATTAGCTGCTGACCCTTATGTCTGAGAAAATGAAATAACACATGAATGGCGATATTCTGAGGAAAGTCTTTGGTGGCTAACCAAAGCTAAAGCACTCGAACTAACAAAACCGTCACACCATAAACAAATCCCAAAATAGCTTCACTCTGCATGGCCTTGGTACAGCAGTAGCACGTTTTCCCAACAGGCTGTTACCAAAAACAAAATGTGAAACTGTATTTCTCTGTGACTCAGTTGTATGGCTTATCAGCACTAAATACTGTAGCGGAAAAAGGTCATGAAACTTCCAATCAGTCATGCCATAAATAAGGTACAATGGATGACACACAGTAAAAAAGAAAATCTATTTTCTTCATTTATGCCATGGAAAATGGTATCCTGAGGATGTTTTGACCACTAGTGTTGCTAAGGAGAAATGAGTAAAATCCCCTTTTGTTTGTATTGTGCACGAGGACACATATGCTTGCATGCAAGAATGCAGGAAGCACAATTCACATCATGCTGTTGTTTTGTCACTGTGGTGGCAGTAGCACACCAGGGAATGCAGTAAAACACCAACAATTGGCTTTGCAAATGTTTTATGAGGAGGGAAATGTATTCAACACTTTTGTTAGACCTCAACGATACAAACTATGTGTTTTGGTAAGAAATGCTAAACGGTAGCATCATTTTTGTTTGTTTACAAGAAAACGCCACATGGCATCTTTAAGTTTGTGAATATATGTATTCTAAATATTTAATTTCCTACACATGGGGAATGTCTTAAATGTCTTGGTGTTTTATCACTTTTATCTGGACAACAAGAGTGATCAAACGCGCAATAAATTACCACTCATGACAAAGGGAAAGTTATGTGTGTTTTTCTTCCCACAGTGTCTTTCACCAGGCATTCACCATTTTGATCAGAAACACACTGCCTGGGATGCACCGGGTTGTTATAAAACATTCAGTGTAATTTGCTCTCACAGGCTGACTGAGGCTCCTGAGGGACAGCGTAAAACAAACAGAGCGGCTGTGTGGCAAGTAAGATAGCTCAGATAGCACGTCAACAATAGCATTTCTCTACATGAAATGTTTGTTTCACTTCAAGCTAATCAACACTGTGAATTTATTAAAGCTTCATTTAATAAAGTTCCAAGATGGAGGAGAGCTTGGAATTAAACCAATTGCCAAGATATACAAAAAATATAAAAGTGGAAAGCTAGCAGCAAACAAACTGATCAGCCATTGCAACAAAGGAAATGATATAAAACATATTCTGCTCTCATCTAGCTTATTTGAGCCAAAGTTAGGATGATGGTAACATATTCTTGGTATAATGTGAGGTATGAATGATCCATGCAAATATGTGTTTCTGTCGTATCTGCTTATATTCAAATCTTTCTCAAATTAAAACAAAGGCTGTGCTATGCTGCACATATAGCAGGGATGTAACTCACGATCATTATCTCAGCCAGACGTTAGCCTGGAGGGGATCATGGGTTTGGCTGTGTGTGTCTGTGTGTCCGTGTGTGCGTGTAAACGTCTGTTTTTGTACACATTTATACCTTTATGTTGAACAACTCCTTGTGGTTGCGGTGATTCAAAATGTTTTGATAAAACAATTTTATTGACCGTTCAGCAACTGTGATCAAAAACTGCTTCAGTTTGACATCACAGAACTAAAGACAAATCACAAACCTTAATCTGTTACAGGCCACATTTTGGCCTTTGCTGTAGTCTTAAAAACTGACATCCACAAAAAACGTTTGGTCTTGTTTGAACTGGAGCATCTGCGGATTAATTCCACACCTGATGTGTTATGATCCACTAAAGTTACACACAATACGACATAAACAAATCCGCATTTCTGCATCATGACTGTAAGTGAGCCAGTGTTAACAGCTGAAGTCTGTTCCCCCATCGTATAGTGTTTATTGTAGCGCTGCCCTCTGCAGTTGGGGTTAGGTTAAGGTTAGGTTAAGGTTAGGGTTTAAGTTAAGGTTAGGTTTAGGGAAAGCAGAGATTGCCTAACGAAGATTTGCACTCTGCTGAGTGCTCTTTTCAAGGCTTAAGTATTGATTCATCTGCTGATTATCCTCTCAATTCATCATTCAGTCATGAGAAAATAATGAAAAATCTATCAAACTTTAGTCCCCCATAGTTCAAAGTGACGTCTTCAAATGCCTTGTTTTCTCTGACCAACGAGTCAAAAAAGATATTCAGTTTACTGTTACAATAAATATCTACTTTTGAGGGGATGGAACCAGTGGATTTTCACTTTAACAACAAAAATTGCCTTAATTACTTAAATGATTATTCAGTTAGCTAAACTGTCAACTGATGACCAAAAAACCAATTCTTTCCACTGATGAAACTGCTGCAGATACCTGGCTTGCTTAAGTGCAACCTAATTTAGTTAGTTATAGTGTGTGTCCAACTTGTTTGAACTGTTGTTTGAACTGACAGCTCTTCCCTTTGTAGTAACACATTTATGCAAATCTAACTGCAGAGCAGATTTAACCCTCTGAAGGAGCACAGCGCACTCAGAATGCACAAACTATTGTCAGGGTGTGTGTATGGGATGCTAATGTAGTCTCCATTCGTTTGGTCTCGCCAAACAGAAAGGTTTCCATATGCATGACCAGCGGCACAGGTGTCTTTACTGCCAGTGCTTGTAACCATGTTCTCTAGCTAATGAATAAGAATGTGTAAGCGAGTAAAGGGTGATGAATTATTGGTTATTTCAGAGGTATGGCATGCACTTTATGCAGGACAAATCCTCCCTGAATTCAGAGCCAGTATATGTGGTGTGCTGCTCAGTGTCATCACAAACATGCCAAGTCCTTGGGAACATACAGCATAGGGACAGAAAGGCTGTGAGTCACTGGGGAGGAAATGGGTTGTTTAACTTGACTCCCAGTGAGCTGCGAGCATATTTCCTGACTACATGACTGCCGTCATACAGGATTAAAATAACCGCTCTTTTTTAACACTTTAAAAAGTGTTTTTTGCTGCACTGCTGTTGAGCAGAGTTTAAGCACTATTAAGTGTCTCTTGCTGGTGAGGAGAGCAAGAACATGTGTCTTATGGTGAATCACTCAGTTGTTATTTGTTTTATCTGTTTCTCATACCTGAAAGTATGAACTGTCTTCTCAGTCTGCTTCCTCTGTTATTATTTATCAAAATCAGAGCAGAAGAGAGCAGCTTTGAGGTTCTGCTGCATATATTAATATGAGAGTGAGTCACCAAATATTTCTAATGTGATTATCTGAATGCCCCTGGAGTTCACAGCAGCTTTGGTAACAACCACCTGCATTTTTTGTGACTGTTTAAACAAATGAATTGTTTTATTCTCTCATCAATATTCAACTTTCTTTTTCACAGCTGTAACAATAGATTCTGAGATGAGGAAAGAAGAAGAACAAAGAAATCACTGACAATTTTAGCAGGAATGAGTTTGTTTAAGCCCACTGCAAAGAAAAAACATCGTTCTTAGCAACCAAACACACTTGCGAACACACTTTCAAGAGAAGAATAACCAGACCACTACACAGTGCTGACAGCGGCACGTGAAACTACTATCTTGAAAATGACTAAGCCAAAACAAAGGTGCCAACCTGCACTGCAGAAGGCTCAACGGTGCAGACTGTTTCCATGTCAGACCATAAGACTGAGATAAATATTGCAGAGTAATTGAATCACTCAGATTACTTCCTGTGGGGGGAACAGGGCAGAACATACAAGACCCAACACACACAGGCCCTGCACCACAACCCAAGGACACAGAAAGCTTGTTCTTACAGCATACACTCGTCTTCTGAAAGAAAATGTATTTGTCCAGTGGAACCATCAGTTTCAGGCCTAGCTGTCTTTTCCCTCAGAGGGAGACAAGGGGACCGGCACCCTCCTCCCCTCCTCTGTTACATAAGCCCGCTCCCTCTTGCCAGATTTGTTTAAAATTTGGTTGTGTGAAGCACAGGGTACAGGGCCAGCAGAGGAAGTGGTTGCTACAAACCCACAATCTCAGATAACTGGGCAGAGGAAGTGTGAGAAAGAAAAAGAAAGGGTGGACAGATAGATGAACAGTCAGGTGAGGGAGCAGATAAATCCACTGACTTTAAAAATGCATGATCACACATATTTGCCACAAGAGGAGGATAGATGACACAGAGTTTCGCTTCTAGACAAACACTAGTTTACGTAAACTCACCCCGGCAGATACAAGTCAGGCCGACAACTGTCAAAAAGCCCCAAAAGCACAACCTGTTGCACAAGTCTGATAGCTGCAGAGACGCTAGCAGAAGACTGATAGAGCTGCATGTGTCCACCTAAAACCATCACCCACTAAGACCCCACAGCTCCACACAGCAATCATCTGAACCTGTCCACAGAGAGCACGCACATTACCTGAGTCCACCACTAGCGCTGCAGAGAAACACACGCACTCCCGCTGATCTCTCCAACTACCCACAGTTAAAGTGTCACTCTCAGCCTTTTCCTCAGAAAACTCCTCTATCCTCGGGGCTTCTCCTTCCCTCTCCCGTCCCCTCTGTTCCCTGTCTTTTTTCAGCAGCAGCCTCTCTTTCACTCCTGGGAGCTTTGACCATTTAAGGAGAAGGGCTCTGTATGCCTCTTTGAGCTGCTGTGTGTGTGTGTGTGTGTGTGTGTGTGTGTGTATGTGTGTCTATGTGTGTGTGCTGCTGCTCCACTGATCATCCCTCAACCAAAACCTGAAGAAAGCAATGTTATTTTTTTCATGCAGACTTTGTTTTGTTTCTCTAATCATAGTGTGGGAGCAGTAGGAGAATATTTTGTGTGTTGTTGTATGCGAGGGCATGTTTGTAAGACATTGATTCATAGATAGATTGTGTCCGTCCAATCTGTGTTTACTCTGACGGCCGAGAGGAATCCACGCGTCCACTTCCGAGATCTTGAAGTTCATCAGTGTTTGGTAAACTGTATTGTCCGACCATGCACCGTTTGTGCTGCTTTTTAGCGGTGACAGATTTGGGTTTTTAAGAGCTGCAATCGTCTTGCATTTTGTGCAGAAAAAAAGAGCACAGCAGTCACATTGTTTGGAGAAACACAGCTGACATTCATGGAGAATTACAGCATCACAATTTCAATTAACATGAGCAGATAATGTGAAGTGCTACAGTGGAAACGGCTTATCAAAGGAGCAATTTGTGCAAAAAAGTCAGATGTTTTTTTCATATAATTCAACTCCAGTGAGGAGTTTCTTTCAGATTCTTCAGGTATTGGGGTTGTGTTGTTTTACCCAAAGCTGGCAGGGGAAGAAGTCTTCAGATCTTTTACGGAGGTAAAAGTACCAGTGCAACTATAGCAAATACAACAAGTTAAACATGTTCATGTGAGAAGCATTTTACTGCTCTTTCTGGTTGAGATAGGACTAGTTTGAACTTTTTTTACAGTAATTACAGTAAACCCTCCGAAGGTCACACAATAAACCTGCGGGGTTGTGAGATGTTAAATGTTTATATTATGCTTAGAAATGCTAAAGGGGATTTTTAATGTGTTACCCAGAAAATTGACTAGTAAATATAGTTGCCAGTTGAATGTAGCATTGTAGCGTTGATGTACTCTGCGTTGTACCATAGAAGTATAAAGCAGCATAAAATGGAAATACTCAAATAGAATACGCCAAAATCGCTCTTGAGTTATTGTATCATTGTTATTTTCCACCTCTGCCCAAACCACAACGACAAGTAAAGGTTGCACTTTGTCTTTAAATTGGTAAGCTGAACAG